>NW_012114544.1:5225586-5276180 GCF_000951035.1 Colobus angolensis palliatus | reverse complement strand
AGCTGACCCGCACCGATTGTCCGGCACTCACTAGTGAGATGACCCCAGTACCTCAGTTCAAAATGCAGAAATCACCCGTCTTCTGTGTCCTTCGCGCTGGGAGTTGGAGACCGAGTATTTTATTTCATACTGATTTAAAGACTTTATTTTATTTTTAGCTTTCAACAGTTTGAATATGATCTGTCAAAGTGTCACTCCCTTTGCACTGATAACATGCTTGAGGTTGGCTAGACTTCTTGTTTGTGCATATTGCTATTTTCCATCAAATTGGAGAAATTCATCCATTACACCTGTTAATAATTTGTTCCATTTTTACTCTCTTTTCTATCTATTTAGCATTCCCATTATGCATATTCAAGTTTGCTTAAAGGTGTCTCTTACTTAAGGTTCTGTTATTTTTTTAAAAGTGTGTGTTTCTCTCTGTTTTTTGTTTTGTTTTGTTTTGTTTTAATTTTATCATCTTTATTGCTCTCAGTATTGAATATTTCTTCTGCCAGTTCCTATCTTTAGTTAAGCACCTGTAGTGAATTTTTCAGTCAGCTGTACTTAGTAACTACAGAAAATTAATTTTTAAAGAATATTTATGTATTTTCTAGTTGTATAACTATCATACTTTTTGTATTTTTGATTTTTTAAGACAATGTTTTTTGAGCATGTTTATAATGACTGCTTTGAAATCTTTGTCTGCTTAGTCTATATTTGGACATCTTTTTTGTGTGTGTGAGATAGAGTCTCACACTGTCACCAAGGCTGGGGTGCAATGGTGTGATCTCAGCTCACAGCAAACTCTGCCCCTCGAGTTCAAGCGATTCTCATGCCTCAGCCCCCAGAGTAGCTGGGATTACACACATGCGCTACCACACCTGGCTAATTTATGTATTTTTAGTAAAAATGAGTTTTTGCCATGTTGGCCAGGCTGCTCTCAAACTCTTGGCCTCAAGTGATCTGCCTGCCTCAGTCTCCCAAAGTGCTGGAATTACAAACATGAGCCACCATGTCTGGCCTATTTGGACATCTTCAAAACTAGTTTCTATTGCCTCCTTGTTTATTCCCAGATATAAATCACACTTTGTGTTTCTCTATATCTCTCTTTTTTTTTCTGAAAATTATATATATGTATATTTTATTCATTTATGTTTTGAGACAGGGTCTTACTTTGTCACTCAGACTAGAGTGCAGAGCTATGTTCATGGCTCACTGCAGCCCTGAACTCTTGTGCTCAAGTGATCCTCTCACCTTAGCCTTTTAAGTAGCTGGGACTACAGGAATATGCCTCCATGCCCAGTTAATCTTTTTTGAAGATACAGCATCTCACTATGTTGTCCTGGCTTGCCTTGAACCCCTGACCTCAAGAAATTCTCCCACCTTAGTTTCCCAAAGTGCTGGGATTACAGGCATGAGCCACTGCACTTGGCCAGAAAATTATATATTTTATATAATGTAACAACTTTGAATTCTCATCTCACTAGGATGGTTGTTTTTTTTTTATATTTATTTGTTTATTTAGTTTTTACAGTTACTTTATCCAACTAATTCTGTGAAGTGTATTTTCTCTATTAAAAAATAGACAATGTACTTCTTTTATTTTCCTAATGCTGTTATAAGAAATTATGACTAGTGTCTGTTTTTAAGTTGTTTTGGGCTGCTATACCCAAATATCTGAGACTGGTCCTGGAATTTATTTGGCTTATGGTTCTGGAAACTGGGGACTCCTAGATCAAGGGGCTTTATCTTGTGAAGGTCTTCTTTTGGTGTCATCCCAAGGCAGAAGTTGGAAGAGCAAGAGAGCACACGTACAAGACCCTAGGAGAGGGAGAGAATAAGAGGGAGCCAAACTCACTTTACAGCAAAGCCGCTCTCATAATAACTAACATACTTCATGATAATGACATTGAGATCCCTCATGAATTAATCACGTGTTGTTAGGCCCCACCTCCTAACACTGTTATATTGGGGATTAGGTTTGCAACACACAAATTTTGGGGGACACATTCAAACCATAGCAGTGGCTTGGAACAACATAATATAACATAAGTTAATTATGTTATAGTCTAGAAGTCAAAAGTGCAGATTCACTCTAATGGACTAAAGTCAATTTGTTGGTAGATATGTGTCCCTTCTAAAGTGTTGAGGAGCAAATCCATTTTCTTGCCTTTCCTAGCTTCTGTAGACTGTCTGCATTCCCTGGCTCATAGACTTACCCTTCACCTTAAAAACCAAAAGCATAACATCTTCCATTCTCTTAGCTATAAGATTGGGCTAAGTTTTAAACTGCTAAATTAATTTTATACTAAATGAATACTAAAACTAAATCATCTGAATTTATTTATAGCAAACTAACTGTACACTAAGTAAAAATGAGGCTATTATATTTTTTGGATAATGTTTAAAAATCTAAAGATTTATACTTAGTTTTTAAATTTCAGAAAATCACTATTTCTTGTTACAAATCAATAGAGATAAATCTCATTAATTTAAATTAATTTTTTCAATGATGGAGGTAGAAATTTAAGTGTTAGATATAAAATATGTATGCAAGGGTTCTTTCCAGCTTTAGTATTCATTGTATCTACCTCTGAATATAGAATTAACATTTTGATCTACCAACTGTCCTAATACCCAAGCATTTTGCCTGTTTTATAATAACATTCATTCTTCCAATACCAAAATTTAATTTTAACATATAATTCTGATAATTTTGAGCTATATATGACTGATTTATATCACTGGGTACGTATACATACCACTTTAAATGGCACATGAGCTTAAAATTTTGCTACAAGCCTCACAGCTTTACCAATATTTGGAAAGTTTGACAGCAACCTGTTTAAGTGTGGGTAGGGTTGCAGAATTCAAGGAGCTGTGAAAGTCTGAGATTGAAAGCATTTCCTATGAACTGCTGGGGGAAAATTGAGCAGTTTCACACACCTCAAATACAGATAGGAACTGTAAGTCTTTGGTCACAGGCAGTATTATTCAGTTGCTCAAATGCTTTTTTCTTTTAGCTGAAATGCTTTTATTTTTCAGCCGAGAGGGGTGGTTTTTCTAGTTATTTGTGTATTCACATTGCTATTATGAACTACTAAATTCTTTTAAAGGAATTTATGTTTCATGATTAATATGTGTTAATATAAACAATGATTTTAAAGTTGTACTTAAATCTGTAAACATACTTCTTTTACTAGAGACATGGAAAAATATTGCCTTTCCTTTTTATTTTCAATTTTTAGTAAAGCACTGAGATTCAGCTTGGAAATAAGCAGCATGCATTATCACTTATTTCTTCAAATCTGCTCTGTAGCATACCTACACATGCAAAATGTATTTTCCAGGGCACCCTTTGATGCATGAAGCACATGGGAAAGTGCTATTTAGCTCTTATAAATTCTCTTTATGTTTTCTCTAAAGCACACAAGTTACAGCATTTCAATGTTAAATGTTTGCTAGTGGTATAATAGTGTCTTTCCTATTAAAATAAAAACTATTAATAAATAAGTTCTTCTTTAAAGAAAAAAGCTAACAAAAAACCGGTTTTAAAATCAGAGTTTGATGAATATTCTTTATATTTCCCAGAGACACAAATATGCTCATTTTGTAATTCTAATGTAAAATCTGATCTATTGGTACTCAGATGCTACATTGCAAAGATGCCTGCATTTTTAACGCTGTGTCTATCTACCTACAGGCTAAAATGTATTCCTTAGAACTCAATTAGAATCTTAATTGTCTAACAATCTTTGGCTGATTTCAATTTTTTTTGGTACAAAGGGAACTAAAAATAGAGTTATCGACTGTACAGATAACCTGTAATGAAAATGGTTTGTATTCCATGAAAGCTTATTTTAAAATTCTAAAGTATTTTAAATATGCATTGGTACAGCATATACAAATGTGAACATTGATAAAATTTATAGGAAATTATTGATAATGTTTATGTTGGTAGATTCTAAGTTTAGTAAACATTACCTGAAGATACAAATAATTTTCAGCCAACTACTGAATGTTGTGGCTGCTATTTTTCATTTGTCTTCAATCACTAGAATAATTTGAGTAAAAGACAGACTATCAGCTCTGAAGAAAGAGAAGGAAATAAATGCAAATTGCATTACCTAGCCCTGTGCCTGATGAATTTTGTCAATTTGCAACTCAGAAAAATGGAGTGAAAGGTACAATATGAAGATTCATTGCATTGGAAAGGTAGGGAATGGTGCTTGTGCTGCCAGTGTGGCTGGTACTTCAGCAGCAAAATCCTAGAAAAAGGAACAGAAGAGTGATTCTCAAAATCTGCATGTAATTTTACTCTTGATTATTTTTTCCTGAATTCTAAGCTGGGTATATGGTACAGGGCAAAGTTTCAAGGTTGATATCACAAAGAAGTAACTATAATCCTAAGAATTTTATTAGATCTCTCAGCATTTGGATTAGCCAGGAAGACAAGAGCTGGAGTTCCAGACCATCTGAGATGGAAAGGTTCTTGGAGTAAATAAAACTATAAGATTTAATTTGCTGTCATGCTAGTCGTTGAGAAACCGTACATTATTTTTAAGAATGCAATAAAAAGTTATTTAGGATAAAGGAAAATCATGCTAAATGAAAGCCTAGATCTGAAGGTGGGAATGAAGAACACAAGAATTAGTATGAATATGACCAATCTGCAACCTATTAATTGACCCCTTCAAACACCACCTAGATCTATGTACTTGGAGTTCCTGTCATTGTACTGCTTGATATAAAACAAAGATTGCTGGCTCAGGCCTGTAATCCCAGCACTTTGAAAGGCCTAGATGGGAGGATTGCTTGAAGCCAGGAGTTTGAGACCAACCTGGGCAACATAGCTAGATCCCATCTCTACAAAAAATATTTAAAAATGAGTTGAGCATGGTGGCATATGTCTGTAGTCCCAGCTACTTAGGAGGCTGATTTAAGAATATTGTTTGAGCCCAGGAGTTCCACACTACAGTGAGCTATTATTGCACAACTGCACTCCAGCCTGGGTGACAGAGTGAAACTCTGTCTCAAAAAACATTTAAATAAATAATAAATAATAAAATAGATAAAAATAATTCTATACAGAATCTTTGTATATTGATAATTCTCACAATCAGTCAAAGCTGAGAACTACAGATGATTAATGGTAGGCATTCAGAAACAGAAAGTATTACTGCAGAGTGAAAGAGGTAACCAGTTAGGCTTGGAGGGACAGGTAGAGTGTACATGAGGAAAGTGTAAAGAAGACAAATAGTAAAAAAAAAAAAAAAAAAATTATAAAATAGCAATAACTTGGGTTTACAGGATTTTTAATACAATCTGAATAAAGGAACAGATTCACTCAGGGTAAAAGAACTGAGAGCTGGATTGGATTAGAGGCCCCACTGAGGAGTTATTTCTACATATGGAAATTCTGCATTTTCAATATGTACATCTTGATACTGTGAGAAACAGGTTTAATTAAGGGATTTTTTAAAGCATACACTTATCAAAGACTGACTATAGTCTGTGTATATTATGTGTTCCACCTACATATGCTGCTATTTTCATAATTATACACATTTTCATAGTCTTTCCAAGCTGTTACAACAGAATACCACTGATAATGGCTTGGCTCTGGGTCCCCACCCAAATCTCATCTCAAATTGTAATCCCCACATCTAGGGAAGGGGCCTGGTAGTGGGTAATTGAATCATGGGGGCAGACTTTCCTTTTGCTCTTCTTGTGATAGTGAGTGAGTTCTCATGAGATCTGGTTATTTGAAAATGTGTGGCACTTCCCCCCACTGTCTTCTTCTCCGCCATAA
Organism: Colobus angolensis palliatus; assembly: GCF_000951035.1. NCBI lineage: Eukaryota > Metazoa > Chordata > Mammalia > Primates > Cercopithecidae > Colobus > Colobus angolensis. Next base: position 5,270,386 of record NW_012114544.1, on the reverse strand, counting down.
TAAGATGTGTCTGTTTCCCCTTCGCCTTGCACAATGATTGTAAGTTTCCTGAGGCCTCCCAGTCGTGCTTCCTGTTAACCCTGCAGAACTGTGTTAATTAAACCTCTTTTCTTCATAAATTACCCAGTTCCAGGTAGTTCTTTCTGGCAGTGTGAAAACAGACTAATACAACTATAGACTAGGTGACTTAAAAACAAAAGAAATGTATTTTTCACAGTTGTGGAGGCTAAGAAGTCCAAGATCAAGGTGTCAGCAGATTCAGCATCTGGTGAAGATCACAGCAACTATCTTTTTGCTGTGCCCTCACATGACCAAAGGAGGATGGGAGCTCTCCAGGGTTCCTTTTAAAAGGGCACTAATCCCATTCTTGAAGGGTCCACCCTCACAGACTCATCTAATCCTAATTACCTCCACAAATCCCACTTTCTGAACACTATCACATAGGATTCCAACATATAAATTTTGGAGGAGTACAAACATTCCATCTATGGCATTCCTTCCCTCCAACGGCTCCCCAGAATTTATGTCTCACATGTTATCAATTTGAAAGCTAAATCCAAAGTCTCATGTAAATATCATCTAAATCAAATATGAGTGAAACTCAAGGCATGATTATTCTGAGGCAAATTGTTCTCCAGCTTGAGCCTGTGAAATCAAACAAGTTGTATGCTTCCGAAATACAATGGTAACACAGGTATGAGAGACATTTATATTTTAAAAAAGATAAACGGAAAAGAAGAAATGAGTGACACATTCTTGAACAAGTTGAAAACCGAAATAAAATTGGAATTTGAGTTGACTCAAATCAAATTACATTAGATTGAGACTCAAGACCCTGGCTCTACATTCTGTACTCTGGACCTCATGGGGTTGAAGGTACTGCCTTTCAGACCTGCCTAGGGCAGAGGTCCTGCTGCTACAGCTCTACCAGGCTTGAATCGCACAACCAGAGCTCTATCACGGAGCCCTCACCCCCATGGCTCTAGGCAGCACTTCCAGATTTGATAATAGAGGAGGAAAAGGCCATATATATGGTGAGAAAAATAAGGGAGCTAAGACGATGAGATGTGGTATGGTAGGTTGTGGAATGAGGAAAGCCTCTGAAGCTGGAAAAGGCAAAGAACATATTATATCCTGAACCTTCCAGAGAAATTATCAACCTAGCTTGCACCTTTATTTTAGCCCTGGAAGACTTACTTTGAACTTCTGTTTTCTGTGACAATAAAAAATCATCTGTGTTCTTTGGGAGGCCGAGGCAGGTAGATCATGAGGTCAGGATATCAAGACCATCCTGACAAACACAGTGAAAACCCATCTCTACTAAAAATATAAAAAATTAGACAGGCATGGTGGCGAGTGCCTGTAGTCCCAGCTATTGGGGAGGCTGAGGCAGGAGAATGACTTGAACCCAGGAGGCGGAGTTTGCAGTGAGCCAAGATAGTGCCACTGCACACCAGTCTGGGTGACAGAGTGAGACTGTCTTAAAAAATAAAAATCTGTGTTGTGTTAAGCCATTAAATGTGTGATACTATGTTATAGCATCCATGGTAAACTAATAAAACTGCCTTAAAAATTAAAACACATACACTGTCAAAAGAAAAACATTTAAAATAGTAGAACACACTAAAATTTTAAGTAAAAGAAGAATAAGATATATACTATGCAATATGGTTTGGCTCTGTGTCCCCACCCAAATCTCATCTTGTAGCTCCCATAATTCCCACGTGTTGTGGAAGGGACTCAGTGGGAGTTGACTGAATCATGGGAGTGGGTCTTTTCCATGCTGTTCTTGTGATAGTGAATGAGTCTCATGAGGTCTGATGGCTTTAAAAAATGGGATTTTGCCTGTACAAGCTCTCTCTCTTGGCCTTCTACCATCCATGTAAGAGGTGACTTGCTCCTCCTTGCCTTCCTCCATGATTGTGAGGTTTCCCAAGCCAGGTAGAACTGTAAGTCCAATTAAACTTCTTTCTTTTGTAAATTGCCCAGTTTGGGGCATGTCTTTGTCAGCAGCATGAAAATACACTAATACAGTAAATCGATATGAGTAGAGTGGGACATTGCTGAATGGTACCCCAAAATGTGAATGTGACATTGGAATGGGGTGACAGAGGTTGGAACAGTTTGGAGAGCTCAGAAGACAGGAAAACGTGGGAAAGTTTAGAATGTCCTAGAGACTTGTTGAATGGCTTTGCCCAAAATGCTTATAATGATATAGTTAATAAGGTCCAGGCTGAGGTGGTCTCAGATGGAGATGAGGAACTTGTTGGGAACTGGAGTAGAGGTGACTCTTGTTATGTTTTAGCAAAGAAACTGGTGGCATTTTGCCTCTGCCCTAAAGATTTGTGGAACTTTGAACTTGAGGGAGATGATTTAAGGTATCTGGCAGAAAATATTTCTAAGCAGCAAAGCATTCGAGAAGTGACTTGGGTGCTATTAAAGGCATTCAGTTTTATAAAAGAAACAGAGCACAAAAGTTCAAAAAATTTGGAACATGACACTGCGATAGAAAAGAAAATCTCATTTTCTGAGGGAAAATTTAAACCAGCTACAGAAATTTGCATAAGTAACAAGGAGTTGAATGTTAATCATTAAGACAATAGGGAAAATGTCTTTAGGGCATGTCAGAGACCTTTGTGGCAGCCCCTCCCACCACAGGCCCAGAGTTCTAGGAGGAAAAAATTGGTTTCATGGGCTAGGCCCAGGGTCCCTCTGCAGTGTGCAGTCTAGGAGCGTGGTGCCCTGAGTCCCAGCCACTCAGCTGTGACTAAAAGGGACAGAGGTACAGCTTGGGCTGTTGCTTCAGAGTTTAAAGCCCAAGCCTTGCCAGCTTCCACATGGTGTTGAGCATGCAGTTGCACAAAAATCAAGAATTGAGGTTTGGGAACCTCTGCTTAGATTTCAGAGGATGTCTGGAAATGCCTGGATGTCCAGGATGAAGTTTGTTGCAGGGGCAGGGCCCTCATGGAGAGCCTCAGCTTGGGTAGTGCAGAAGTGAAATGTAGGTCAGAGCCCTCACCCAGAGTCCCTACTGGGGCAACACCTTGTGGAGCTGTGAGAAGAGAGCCACTGTCCTCCAGACCCCAGAATGGTATATCCACCAATAGCTTACACTGTGTACCTGGAAGTTACAGACACTCAATCCCAGCCAGCCCATGAAAGCAGTCAGGAGTGAGAATATATCCCGCAAAGCCACAGGAAGAAAGCTGCCCATGACCATGAGGACCCATATCTTGCATCAGCATGACCTAGATGTGAGACATGGAGTTGAAGGAGATCATTTTGGAGTTTTGTTTTGTTTTTCTTGTTTTTGTCTTGTTTTGTTTTGTTTTGTTTTTTGTTTCTTTGAGATGAACTTTTCCTCTTGTTGCCCAGGCTGGAGTGCAGTGATGCGATCTCGCTCACTGCAAACTCTGGCTCCCAGGTTCAAGCAATTCTCCTGCCTCAGCCTCCCGAGTATCTGGGATCACAGGCATGTGCCACCCAGCATGGCTAATTTTTGTATTTTTAGTAGAGATGGGATTTCACCATGTTGGCCAGGTTGGACTCGAACTCCTGACCTCAGGTGATCCAACCCCCTCGGCCTCCCAAATTGCTGGAATTTCAGGCATGAGTCACCAAGCTACATTTTGGAGTTTTAAGATTTGACTGCCCTGCTGGATTTTGAACTTGCATGGGGCCTGTAGCCCCTTTATTTTGGCCAATGTCTCCCATATGGAATGGCTGTATTTACCTAATGCCTGTATTTCCATAGTATCTAGGAAGTAATTGTACAGGTTCATAGGCAGGAGGGACTTGCCTTGTCTCAGATGCGACTTTGGACTGTGGACTTTTGAGTTAATCCTGAAATGAGTTAAGACTTTGCAGGACTGTTGGAAAGGCACGATTGGTTTTAAAATGTGAGGACATGAGATTTGGGAGGGACCAAGGGCAAAATGATATGGTGTGGCTCTGTGTTCCCACCCAAATTTCCTCTTGTAATTCCCATAATTCCCACATGTTGTGGGAGGGATCCAGTGAGAGATGACTGAATCATGGGAACAGGTCTTTTCTATGCTGTTTTTGTGACAATGAATAAGTCTCACGAGACGTGATGTCTTGAAAAACATGAGAGTTTGCCTGCTGAAGCTCTGTCTTTGCCTGCTGTCATCCATGTAAGATGTGACTTGCTCCTTTTTGCCTTGTTCCATGATTGTGAGGCTTCCTCAGACACATGAAAATTAAACCTTTCTTTTGTAAATTTCCTGGTCCTGGTTATGCCTTTATGAGCAATGTGAAAATGTACTAATACATTATGAAATCACAAAAAAAGAGAGTTCAAATCAAAGGACATGCCCTGCAAAAAGAGGATCATTTCTTAATGAATTAGGGCAATTTGTTATGAATAAAAATCATTTTAAATGTATCTAGTATCAAATTTGAAATTCATAAAGCTAAAATTGATAAAGGAAAAACTAATTCTCAATTATAGTTAGCAATTTTAATATATCCTTCTCTATATTTAATAGAGCAGTAGTAAAAAATAAATAAGGATAGGAAGATTTGAACAAACCTATTAATAACTTCAACTTATTGGTTTGCATTGAACATAATATTTAAAACATATACTTTTCTCATAAGTACATGTTAAGGCATATAGCAATTGCCACCAAATTTTCAAGAGTTAAAATAATACAGAGGAAATTTCCTGAATTTACTTGAAAATAAATAACATTTATAAGTGGAAAATTTTTAAAAGTTCAAAATTAAGCATAGTATGTGTTAATAAATCATAGGCCAAAGAAAAAAATTAAAATAAAAATTAGTGACTGTTTTGACCTTAATGATAATAAAAGACAATGCTTTGAAACATATAAGATGCAACCAAGGCAGTGTTAATAGTGACTTTTATAGCCTTAAATACATGTATTATGAGGGAAGAAAGATTGACATTTAAGAAATTGTGTTTTTATTTCAGGATGGTAGAAAAAGGAGACTCTTTCTCTATATGGTCTCTGTAATTTATTATAAATGCTGTTGAAATGCAGTGGGTGCAAGTATAATCTGTCCTATAAATGGGTCAATTGTGTCAATAAATTTTAATAGTCATACAATAAACAAAATTTAAGTCCCCCAGATGGAGATTAAGTATAAAATTAATGAGAAAAGCAATAAACATTTGTATGAAAGAAAACATAAAAGCTTATCTTAAAGAATTTATGTTATGAAAAAATTTTTTTAGACATGTCAAGAAAGCACCAACTTTAGAATAGAATATTTGTAAATTGAATTTCATTAAAATAAAGGACATGTATTCATCAAAAGATAATGTCAAGAGAATGAAAAGGTATAATCCACAGAACAGGAAAAGGGTTTTTCATTAAAATACAGGGTTTTGTTTGTTTGTTTATTTATAAAAAGCATTCCCACAAATTGACAATATAAAGAAAAACATTTAAATTTTACATCTCAAATGGACTAAAGCATGGAGGAAACATATGCAAATAGGCATGTCATACATGCAAAGATGGTTAAACACCATTATTATTGATATAAATGCAAATTTAAAAATGATGAAATACCACAGTACCTAAAATTATAAAGATAACACCCCAAGTGATGGTGGTAAGAATGTGGACTAAATGGAATTCCCATACATTCCAGATGAGAGTATAAAGTAATACAGCCCTTGTAGAAATCTGTTTGAGTGTGTTTATTAAACTGAACATAATAAACTGAACATAGTGTTTGTAGTAGACTATAAACCAGTAATTCTTCTTATTGCTAGGTATATTCCCAGAAAAAGCAAGAACTGTGAATAAACAGCAAAAATGAGAGGAGGTATTTCGCAGCACCATTGTCCACAATAGCTCCAAACTGAAAGTAATCCAATTCCACATCAACTATAGCATGACTTTTTTAAAAGTGAAATATTCCTACAGTAGGATACTACACACACACAATTCAAAACAAACTATAAATAATTTAATATAGATGCATTTCACAGAGTTAATATTGAAAACAGAAATGCCCCACATAGGATGTACATTTTCTTTACATGAAGTTGAAGAATAGGTAAAACCTGAAGCTATGGTGTTAGAAGTCAGAATACTGGATGCAATGTGTGGTTATCAACTGGTACAAACTGGTATACAGAGGCTATTTTGTACTGATAATGTGCCATATTTTTATAAAGATTTAGTACATTCCTCCTGGTCGTGATTATTTCCACATCTCATAACTTTAATGTTTTTTCTAAATTATGTATTTTTATAGCATGCCTCAGATGTTTGATATATATACACATATATAAAAGTCATATATCAGATATACAGATGTTTTGATATATGCACACATTGTGAAATGATTTAATCAAGTTAATTAGCATATTCATCTTCTCACATACTCATTTTTTGTGTGTTGAGAACATTTAAAATCTACTCGTAGCAATTTTTAAGTATACAGTATGTCATTATTAACTATTGTTACCAAATCTCCTCATTCTCATCCACCCTAACCCCTGGGAACCACCATTCTATTCTCTATTTCTATGAGCTTCACATTTTCAGATTCCACATATAACTGAGATCATATGGTATTTTTCTTTTCACCTGGCTTATCTTCCTTAGAATAATATGAAGTTCTAAATGAGAAATGAGTTAAGATAAAGAAACAAAAGGTATACAAATTGGAAAGAAAGAAATTATCTCCCTTTGCAGATGCCATGACCTTGTATATAGAAAACATTAAAGACTCCATGAAAAAACTGTCTGAATTAATTCAGTAAAGTTTCAGGATACAAAATCAACTTACAGAAAGCAGTAGCATATTTATACACTATAATCTATCTGAAAAAGAAATCAAGAACATAATCTTGTTTACAATAGGATAAGAAATACTTAGGGATAAATTTAACTAAGGAAGTAAAAGAACTATATACTGAAAACTGTAAAACATTGACTACAGAAATTGAAGACAACAGGAAAACATTAAGAATCTAATGTTTATGTAGTAGAAGATTTAATATGTGAATGCGTTCATACTACCCAAAGTGATTCACAGACAAATTCTAGTGACATTTTCACAGAAATAGAAAAAAACAATTGTAAGTCTATACGGATCTGCAAAAACCCCTAATATCAAAAAAAAAATTGATTAAATAGAACAATGGTGGATGGATGTGTCACACAAACTGATCTCACAATTTGCTACAGATTTATAATAATCAAAACAGCGTGATATACATGGAGATATCTATAACATGATAAAAAGCCAAAAATAAAATCCATACATCTACAGTCAATTTATGTTTAAGAAAGATGCCAAAAACACAGATGAAAATAAGTATTTTTCATGAAAGAGAACGACTGTGAAAGAACATAACAATTGCTGTGTACATCAATAATTTAAGTGTTTATAAAATAAAAAGATAATAGATCAAAATTGTAATAGTAACTGAATCCATCTATGTGGTAGGTAATACCATTTTCCCATTTAACATATAAAAAACTAAGGCACAGGAATATTAAATGTAGATGAGATATATAGTAAGTGGCAGAGTCAGAATTTATACTGTTGCATTTTGGTGCTGGAGTCTATGCTCTTAGCCATTATTTGCTCTTTCCTTTCTCAGTCTTCATTTCCCTTTTTTCCCTTCCATTTTACTATCATTCAAGTTTCATTTAGAACTGTTTCAGAATTTATATTTTTCTATAATCTTGTTCATTTTTATACCAACTACTCTAATGTATTGTTATCAAAGATGAATATTTAATACAATTTTAAGTAAAAATTTTAGTATCTTTGTATCTGCCTCCAATTTTATCATGTAAATATATTACATAAAAATTGCCAGCTACATAAAATTGTTATAAATTTACATTTTAATAATAATATTAGTAGCAATAGTAGTTGAGATACTTCATAATATGGTGGAAATGCTACTTTATTTAAATAACACTTTGTGGTCTTTCTACGTACTATTTTGTTATACTGTATTACAAGTAAATTTACTCAACATCTTTTATCACTTATTGATATACTTTTTGTTGGTATTAGCTGTCTGTACTGTGCAGCTCACAGAGCAATTATAGTATTCCCATTATTTAATGTACATGAAGGCAATTTTGATTATAATTGTGAGTAGATCATGATTATGGTGTGAAATATAGCAACTTATTACAAATACTATTATTATATTAAGAGCTGCTTCATTATGGTAATTTTGATTATGAATGGAGATATTTTCTTTTTAATAAAAAATATTATACATATATATGTGTGTGTGTGTGTGTGTGTGTGTGTGTGTCTGTGTGTGTTTATGTTTTATAATAGAGATAGGGTCTCTCCATGTTACCCAGGCTGGTCACAAACTCCTCAGCTCAAGTGATTTTCTGGCCTCAGCCTCTCAAAGTGTTGGGATTACAGGCATAAGCCATTATGCTTAGCATAATATTATCTTTTTAAATCCCCATTTCTCCTCCAACATTATCTCAAAACCAGTCAAACGGATTGGTACTAGATCTGACAGGTCATGCTGGAGATGAATGAGAGGAACCTAACTTGTCATAGCTCAGTTGAAGATTAGATGACAGCTGTGCAACCTAGGGCCCTGATGTATAATTTGACATATACTTTTAACTATAAATTTTTTTAATGTCATATTATTGTTAAATATTTCACAAATTTCTCTGTCTCAGAAATTAAAAAATAAATTTTTTTAAAGAAGGACGTTTCAACCTGGGGGACCCATTTTTAAGTTACTTCAGCAAAATTAATTAGTAGATAATTTATAAAAATAAGAAATCATCAAATTCCTTAGGGGTGGAGTTTGGCAGAGAAGTGATAAGTGAAGAACTCACAATTGCCTTGGATTGTGCATATACTAAATTTTTACTGGAGTCATATTATTCTGATAGCTATCCAGGAGGTTCAAATGCCTTACCACTGGAGACAATCATAAGTAGGCAATACAGCACAAGTTTTCACATAATGAGCATAAATATCCTTCCAAAGAGAAAATCATAATCTAGCCTGCTCTAATCAAGTCTGCATTGTTGCATAAAGAATGCTAAGCAGCTGAGTATGAGGAAATTTTGTTGAAAGAAAACCAGAGATAAATTATTTTGTAATGTTTTTCAAAAACCACTTTCATTCCTAGTTATTCAGCTAAAAGTAATTATAAGTTATAATTTATAATTAAGAGAGAGTCTGTATTCTTACTAATACAATTCTGAAATGAATTAAAATAACTGGAAGTGTATCTTCTTTCTATATAGTCAAATCTAAAAAGATTTTTGTGAACTTCCAAATGTACTAATAAATATTGATACCTTTTAAAGCATAGAATTTTTAATATTAATTTCTCATAAAGGTAAAAAGGGATATTTAATGTGAAGTTTACTTTTTTATTCTAAAACAAAAATAGATATTGTAACCACATATCTTAAAATATCTAGTTATATATGTTTGACAAAACAGTGTAAACCCTGTGAATAGCATTTGAAATGAGAAATAATATTATCCGACTCCAGAAGACACTTAGTAGAATTTTATTTGTAAGCCTGGTCAGAATTTTTTAAAAAAGAAAAAGCCCTTTAAACAGTAAGAAGAAATCTCTCCTATAAGAAAATCTTTCTCTTACTCTCCTTTTATTCATGGACATCAAAATTTGAATTCTACAGTGGTTGGACAGATACCAACCTAGGCCTTTTCAAATCTCTCTTTCAAAGAAGTGTAACAGAAAGCCTCATGTTGTGTACCTTGATTACATTTATATTCTTGTCAAGTCTTTTTCAGGGAAATAGATATTACTAACATTTATCCTGCTTATAAATAAGTTAAATGAGGCTCAGGGCATTTTATTTCATTTACACATTTAATAACACAATTAGAAATCTCTGAGGAATCTGGTGAGGTGGTAGAATCAAATTATATTTAGTAACTAAAATTGAAAAGGTATAGTAATTTATTAGATATAAGGAATAAGAGAATATAATAGTTTATAGCATTCAGAATTGGGACTGGGGCAGTTGGGTTTTTTGTGGTTTCATTAACCAAGAGAGGATATATATAGAGGATGGGAAAGCATGATATTCTTGATGAATTCAAATGTTGAGTGAAGAGTACTTTGTTTATGTGAATGCCTCAATGAGTTTTAGTGCTGCCATGACATCAAGTAACAAGATTATGCCCAAATGTGACATTGCTTTTGACACCAGTTAGCATCCACAAGGGCTGGGTAGTGAAGGATTAGGAAATTGGGGGTAAATTTGATTATGTAAATGTTGACTTTGCAATGCTAGCAAAACCTCTAGTAAAGATGACAAGACAGGAGCTGTTCAAGAGGAATATTACAATACTTTCCTTACATTAAGAGCATAGGCTTTGTCATTACACAAACCTGTGTGTGAAAATAAATAGCTTTTGGTATGATTCAATTACTTAACCTCTTTGAAACTCAATTTTCTCATCTCCAAAGAGAAAATAGTAGTGCCTAGCTTAAAAGATAATGTGAAGTTCAAATAAGAAAATAAATTTAAAGTACTAAGGTCATATATAAACTTATAGGTCAGAGATTTAGATTGCAAACAATTATTGATTTATGAATCATCATAACATAGTCACTATTTGAAGTTGGAGAGTAAATTAGGTGATTAAGAGAGAATACGGGTTTAAATTCTTGGAAAATCAGGCTCAATATTTTAGTCTGAGCTGAAGAGAATTCTACAAAGGAAATCAAAAAGAACTAAAATTGAGCTGGAAAGAAACAATTAAGAAATAAGTAACCAGGAAGGATACAATTTTATGAATCTATAGTTGTATTTATAATGTTTAAAATTAATATATAAATAAATACATAAAAACATTTTATATCTAAATACTAATACATATAAAATAATATACTATATAATATTATATATATATATACAAAATGTTTAAAGCGTCCCAATTTTACAAAGCAGCCAAGCAATAAAGGCACTGAAAAGAGGGAATCCAGTGAAAGGAATTAAGGGATCACTGGTGTCATTTGCCAGTGGATTGCTTTGAATGGAAAGCAGCTTGCTGTATGTTAGAGAATGGATAAAACGGAATGGGTAATGAGTGGAGTCTCTTCTATGAAAGAACTTGGATACAAAAAGGAAGAAAGAATAAGGTGATGATTGAAGAGAGGCACAGCATGAAGATACGTTTTTTGTATGTATTCACAAGTGTGATATCAGAAGGCAAAAGTTAAAAGTAAAGTGAGACGATGCTACTCAGAATAAAAAAGTACATTAGACAAAGATCACAAATGGAAGTAGTAAACAGGAGACTAGCAGAGAGAAGAATTCTTACATTTCACGTAGGATATATTTATATTTATGGGAAGATTCACTTCTTTTTTATTTTTATTTTTTGCCTCTGAAGCAAATCATCTGCTGAGAATGTGGGTTATGAAGAAGTATAAGAAGTTAAAAGGAAGATCAGTGTAATTCTACCTCTCAAGGAAACTTACTTATATATTTTGAAATTTACTTATTATACTATTAAATCTATATATAATATCTATGATATTTTGGTAACTATTATGGCAATCAGTTCCTGTTTGAATCGTTGTTCCTGAGGGGAAAAAAATGATAAATTATATACATTACTTACTATGATTTTGGATTAACAATTCAAGCTTTTATTTTCAGTGTCATACACTAACAGACACTATTGGTTAATATCTATTGGCACTAAATAATGAGGTGAACTGAACATATTCAGGTAAACTCAATTCAATTATTAATAAAATAATATTTATCTTACAAAAATTAGTGGGTTGATGAATGTAAATACATTCCTCGGTGCATATTTTGTAGTTATAAATATATTTTTGTGATTGTTTTCTTGTAATTTTTCATCATATTTTCTAATCCTAATATGTTGATCAGGTCCAAACCTGATATTGAAAACAAAATACAAGATGAGAAGTATCTTATGTTGAACATTATATATTTATTAGTATTTCCAGATTTAGGTAGGCATAAATGAAGATTGTAATATTGAAACATATAGATCTGACAGTTGTTTTACTGAAACATAAATAAGTAACATACTATGTTTAGTTAATTAGGCAAAATGAAGCATGTTTTTCAAAAAGACATACTGTGTGAAGCACAGAATAAGACAAAATTAAGTTAGAAATATCCACTAATACAAAAAGAAGCAGTTAGAAATTCTATTACAACCTTTTATTTTTATGCAATTCTAATTCTATCACCAAATCCATACATGTGATTCCTCTCTGTCAAGGCATACACAAATACCTGAGCATGATTCTAATCCACTCTATAGCAATTGCAATAGATGTGTGTTTAGAAATAATTATGAATGCCACCTAAATTTCTCCATTAAACGAACCAGTTCAAAAGTAAATTTGGATTGAAAAGTTTTTAAGAAACAAAACACAAAAATTTTATGTTTATTTATACTGGCCTGTAACTCTTCAGTTTTTTTCTTTTAATATTTTATTTTTTTTCTGTGTATGATACCCAGGGACCTATTTTTGTCTGCTATATTGGTGTATGTTTTGAAAATATATTTTCCAGTTTATTGATAATAATAAATACAAAGGGACCACTTTTCTGTCTTACTACAATTATTTTTTATCAGAAATCATATTTTATAGCATTTAAAAATATAGTGTAATCTATAAAATTTTTAAAATCTTAAAAATAAATTTGGGTTACTTTTGCCAGTTACCTTTTATTTACTTCTAAAAACAGAAAAAAATTATTAAAATATTAATCTAAATAATCTGCAGATTATAAATTATGATTATAGACATAGATATCTGGATTCTCAAATGTTAAGTATAAAAACTGTTATTACATATTTATAAATTTTTTAAATCTGCTAAAATATAATACTGTATTCAAAGAAAATACCTTTGTCTATATTAGGGATGTTTTTAGAATCCCATGATATATGTTTGTTCTGGCTTAAAAAAACAAACTGATTGATGGGCTATCACTACGTGCATCAGGGAACTGGAAATCCTAAACACTTACTTCCCTCTTTCATTGTTAACTTCTAAATCGGCCACTTTTCAACAGTTGTGTTTGAAATGACATACAGCATAATATTTTCAGGGGTTAAAACAAGGCTATTCTTTGACATTGTATATTTATGTAAGAAGAAGTTTAAAATAGAATTGCTGTCTTTCTCTGCATTATAATCTCCTATCTCTAGTATTTTTTATATTTATTTGGTTATGTAATCTTTGGTGCTGATTTTTATTTAGATACTATTATATGGAACTAGCAATAATTCCATTTAGTTCATTTTAACTATACAAGGGAGATAGAAGAACTAAAGAATAAGTTATCTTTTTTTTTTTTCTTTTGAGATAGTGTCTCACTTTGTCACCCATGCTGATGTGCAGTGGTGAAATCATGGTTCACTGCAGCCTTGCCCTCCTGGTCTCAAGAAATCCTCCCACCTCAGACTTCTGAGTAGCTGGAACTACAGGTGCACGACACTGTGTCTAGCTAACTTTTGTATTTTTCGTAGAGATGAGGTGTCATCATATTGTCCAGGCTGGTCTGAGCTCACGCGATCCACCCACCATGGCCTCCCAAAGTGCAGGGATTACAGGCATGAGCCACTGGGCCCTGTCTAGTTATCATTCTTATAGAAGTGTGAGCAGGACAAAAGATAAGAAAGCCTCTTTCGTTCCATTGTGACCAAAATTTGAGATTAGAAAAGTCAGGGAGGACAATCAGGAGCTAAGTTTGTTTACCTTGGCATTCATATGCTTTCGGCTCTTTTTTTAGTGTTATTTATAAGTTCTGCATTATATATAGATAAGATTTTTCAACATTCCTGGTAAAGCAAACATTTTTAGAGCAGTTATTCAAAGTACCTATGTTGCCTCAAAATATAGACTTTCTTTTAATTTAAAATGTGTGTTATGGCAAGAAAAAAAAACTGACTTATATGACTCTCAGATTCATTCTACATTTTTCATAACACATTCACTAAGAAGAAGTTATGTATCCACAGCTCTGAAAACATTTTATTAGAGCTAAGTAGTTCCAGAGACATTTCTCAACTTAATCCCCAGGACAGTGACTAAGCTGCTCCCCCGTACTGTGGTGTAAAATGTCCCCTGCAGTCTTGGGTCCTAAAACCATGTACCCTATAAACTCATAATGTGAATAATTAGAGTTCTATAGTGAAGATAAATGACCTTATAAATGAGAAGAATATTCTTCTTTACTGAGAAGTATGCTAGAAGTCTGGGTTTAGAAACATTTCTTGAAAACCCAAAATATTAGAATGATGCCATGGTTTCAGCCACTCTAGAGAATTGCAAAATGTCTAGAATTTTTTCTGTAATTGCAAAGAGACTTGGATTCCTTCTTTGAGTAATTTATAATTTATTAAGGTACATAATTAAATAATAAGCATACGTATAAAGTCAGTGACAGATATATACAAACACATAAAATATATAGTAATAAACCTTTTAAATAAATACAGTTGCAGTAAGCCAAATAATAAAGCATAAATAACAGAGGACAATAATTATTCATTTGTTATTAGTATTGATAATAATGTTATTGATAATGAGACATTGTAATAAAGTTAGAAAAATTCTATCTTGATGGAGTAATGAGATATGATATGAAAATTCATAAATTATCAGGTTAATTGAATTTGCGATGTTTCTGACTTTCCTCATTACAGGAGTGAACAGAAAACTCATGAGTGGATCTCATTAGGCCATTATAAACATATTTAATTTCCAGGGACAAAAGTAACAGTATTTTTTCTTATGTAGCTACAATGCAGCTCACTGAGTGCAGTTTGATGTTCATTGGACATAAGAACACATTACTTTTGTATTGACATTATTGGTCATATATGTTATAATAATATGAAAATACATAACATCAATACATGTTGTTTGTTTTTCTAGTCTCTTTTTCTACCTTATATTACCAAAAGAAAATGATTTTCAGGTGAAGAAAGCAAACTTGCTACTTGTATCATATTTACTTTGGGCTGAAAGGTTTTAACCACATATCAGACTATACCTAGGTCTGGAAAGTCAAGCTTCAAGTCATCAGAATATGAAAGTCTGACTTGACTCACTGCATTCCATCCCCTAATTCCATTAACTGAACTGCCCATATATTTTTGTCTTCTTTTTAAAATATCTAAATAATAACTATGCTTCAATACCTTCTTTCCAGACTTTTTGGTAGACAATTTTATCATTGAAAGCTTGATTATCTCTAATATCAATACATTATGTGACTTCATCAAATTAGTCTTTTTAATGTTTTTCATATGTCAAGTGGGAATAATACGTTTTTTTCATTCTTATGTTAAATATTTTTGTAATTATACTGAGGCCTAAGAGACTTTAAAATTGTGCTTATCTTAACTCCAACTGCCACCTTCTATGTGGCTTTTCTGAAGCTCAGCTTATATTGGAATTCATAGGCAAAAATTACCTCCAAATTTTCGACTTACATCTATCCAGGAGTTTGACCCCTCAAATATTTACTGTATTAGAAATTCTTCATGCTTTCAAAAATGTATTTCTAAAATATTTCCCAGCTTTCCTAGTTGTACTCTAATTGAGTTGTTTTTTTTTCTTTGTCCACTAATATTTGTTTTAAAAAATAAATCAGAAATACTTTTTCCACTTATGAAAGTTCATTAAAGTTCCTGAAAATATTTAATTTTCATTTTTCAAGAACACTATTTCATATCTTAAATCTCAGAGAGCCTGTGCACTCCTTGTGGGCTTCAATTAAATGTCCACAGTGTTGGGCCGGGAGCGATGGCTCATGCCTGTAATCCCAGCACTTTGAGTAGCTGATACAGGTGGATCACCTGAGGTCCAGAGTTTGAGACCAGCCTGGCCAACATGGTGAAACCCTGTCTCTACTAAAAATACAAAAATTAGCCAGGGTTGGTGGTGCGCGCCTATAATCCCAGCTACTGTGTAGGCTGAGGCAGGAGAATCGCTTGAACCTGGAAGGCAGAAGTTGCAGTGAGTCGAGATTGCTCCTCTGCCCTACAGCCTGGGCAACAAGAGCAAAATTCCATCTCAAATAATAATAACAAAAAAATAGATGTCCACAGTGCTCTCCTTTCTCAATGATAACATGCATCACATGTTTTCTTGGTGTCTGGGTAAGCACAGTCAGGCTTCAGCAACTTCTCCTGAGACTCAGAGGGAGCAGGGTTTCGTGGAGGCCAGACCAGACATCTCTCATGCCAAAAACAACCACTAGTGCAGACTTCCTAAACTATCCCAAACTTGGTAAATGTGTATTATTGAATTGCTTTTTGAGGTAACACTAGTGTATCTTCAGCATATAAATAGCACTCACTAATCCACACCACATTCAATCTACTTCAAGTTGTGGCCATATTTTATACCTTGTTGAAGTTTTGGTAGGTGAAAATGAAGCTACACAAATCAGTGAGAAAATCAATCATGTTATCTGGAGATATAAAATAATTCACATATATTAAACTTGTAGCACGAGCCATCATTATCCATTCTGAAAGGGAAAATATTTAGAATCATTGACCCCATTTTTTAAATGAAGAAACTAGTATCTATAGGAGTTAATTCTTTTCAGGAACTCAAAAATGTAATGCCAATTACTGAGCTAAAATTTCAGTTTTTAAATCATTTACTATTTTAGTTATATAAGAGCATTGCCAAAGAGAAATTCACAACATTAGAGATTAAAAATCTTCTAGGGTAACTCCTTAATTTAATTAATTAATTAATTTATTTATTTATTTATTTATTTTTGAGACGGAGTCTCGTTCTGTCACCCAGGCTGGAGTGCAGTGGCCGGATCTCAGCTCACTGCAAGCTCCCCCTCCCGGGTTTGCGCCATTCTCCTGCTTCAGCCTCCCGAGTAGCTGGGACTACAGGTGCCCGCCACCTCGCCCGGCTAGTTTTTTGTATTTTTTAATAGAGACGGGGTTTCACTGTGTTAGCCAGAATGGTCTTGATCTCCTGACCTCGTGATCTGCTCGTCTCGGCCTCCCAAAGTGCTGGGATTACAGGCTTGAGCCACCACGCCCAGCCAACTCCTTAATTTTATAAATAAGGAAACCAAGACCCTGAGAGGTACATTTAAGCAACACAAAGCTAAAATTTATTTTACCAGTTTCCTATATCAGACAGAGCTTGTTCTTTTGAATCTATCTTTTGAAGAACAAATTTAAATCCGACTCCATTTGTTTTTCTAGACTAACTTTATGAAAAAATGTGTTAGTGTTAACAAAAGTGTCATTAAAAATAATTAAGAAAATTGCATGTAGGCCAATTGCAGTAAATAAATAACTTGAAAGAATGAAAAAAGAATGAAAAGACAACTTGATAATGAAATAATAATACACACTGCAGGAAAGCCAGTTAATTGAAGGTTTGTCATGACCAGTGAATGCTACTTGTAAATCCTCTTGAGAAAATAATAGCCTGCTAAAAGAAGAAAAATAATCAAGAGAACAAGATTGCAGAGAAGTATAAATTAGCATATATTTGATCCATGCATTGTCAAAATATAATGATCTTTTTAGCTCATAATAGAAGAGAACATATCTAAATGGACTAGTTAATTTAATCTAACTTATTGCTCCAAATATTATAGCAGCCGTAATTAAACTTTTCCTGTGTGTATCAGGCCATCTCCTTTTCTAGACAGCTGATAAGCAGTTTCATTTTAAAATTATGCCCCTTTAGAGAATGCCCCATCTTCACTTTTCTTCAGAATTTCCATGAGTGAGCTGTCATACTGCAGCAATGTGGTGTGTTAGAGGACATGTCAGAATGCTGAGATAGCTATTCAGGTAAGTTTCATTTATTTTTACCTCCTGCTGTGCTCCCTGAATATACCATTTTCACTGAATAATGGAATTCTGTTAAGTACATCAAACAATGTGGAGGGACAAATCAGATAATACTTAGTTCATATTAGACAAAGTAAAAATAAGCATTCATTTATTTTCAACTTGAATATTGTTTCTGTTATTCAGGCAATTGGCAATGGCTGTCAGTAATTCCTGACACAAATACGTGTGTTTTTCCTATTAGTCATAAAAGCTGTGGGAATCCGGTGGGACAGAAGTAGACCACATTTCAAAGCTTTCAAGGTTTATATAGGGTAACATGGATTCTGTGACTAGCTTTTTCTTGCTCTTGGCTACACTTTCAATGGGGATTCTTTACTTCCTGAAGTTGTCTGTTCTAACTACAAACACAGGAATTAAAGCAAGGAATATCTGCTGGTTTCAAAGTTCCACTGAGTTGAGTATGTGATGTTCTCTGGTCAAACTCTGTTTATCACGTGCCTCATTGGTATAGCCCAGCGGCATCTATCTGGTGTCTTCAGGAATTCAAGTTCGCTCAGAAACTTTGAAAAAATCAATATCCATTCCTGTAAGTTTGGACTCCTTTCTCTATTCAAAAATCCATGTTTGAATGCCCTGAAGTTAAGTCAAACGTAAAGAGAAGGCAAGTTATAGTAAAAAAAAAAAAAAAAAAAAAAAGTGGTTTTATATTAGCATACTGGAATCTGTCCTCAAGTGAAATAAACTGCTGTTTATTTAAGAACCTTAAGTCTAAGAGCTGACTCAAATCTGCAAAAACGGTGAGAAACTCTGACTTGGCAGTTCATTTTTTCCTGCAAATACTTTCTTCATCTACTTATACCAAATGACATATGGCTCTTCAGTGTCCTTTATTTAATCCTAAAGTTTGTATTTTCTCATAGACAAATACTCACACACACACACAAACACACATATTAGAAATATATGGTAACTCATGCTGGCATGTTGAAAGCAGAATTTCTGGTAAGTTCTACATTAGTATTTGAAATAATAGGATAAACACAATGTAATAAGAATAAAGTACACACAAACTCTGATTCCTAATTATATTTTTTCACATTTTAAATAATATAAATTAGCAATTTTCCAAAAATTTTATTTGCTTTATCTATACTACCCTACCTGATAAGCTATAGGAACAAGATAGGGCAGCTATCTGGAGTGTAAGTAACATAAAATATTCCCTATCAGTGTACTGCTCCTGTAACACACAGATCCAAAACATTTTTTGTGTCTTCATTACCAAGATTCAAAATCTTAGGAATGTCTAATTAGTTTAGTTTTAGCAAAAAATTCAGATAGGAAAAGCTAAGCACCTTCATTCTTGCATAAAATGGGAGAGCAGTAATTTTGTAAATGTCTCTTGTCTAAAAACATTTACTGGATTCAAGATGCTAAAGTGAAGGAAGTTAATAAAGGCTCAGGATAATTAAGTGAAAGAAAACTCTCCATTCTCACTTGAATAAAGTTACTTAAAAATAATTTATATTTGACACATACTATTTGTACATATCTATGAAGTACAATGTGATGCTTCAGTGCATGTATACATAATGTAATAATCAAATTGGGGTAATTACCACATACATTACTTTAATCATTAATCATTTTCTAGTCTTGACAATATTTAAAGGCTAGGTGTCTTCTAGTTATCCTGAAATACACACTACATTATTATTGTCTATAGTCACCCTACCGTGTAATAAAACAATAAAATTCTTTCTAACTATAAACTTGTACCTATTGACCAGCCTCTCCCTCTCCTCTCCTTCCCCCTGCCCTCCCCAGTCACTAGTAACTACTGTTCTACTCACTTTTATGAGATCACCATTTTTAGATTTCACATATGAGTAAGATCATGCGATGTTTGTCTTTCTATGCCTGTTAAGTGAAAATTATGTTATTTCACTTAAAAATGTCTTCCAGATCCATCTATGTTGCCACAAATGATCGGAGTTAATTCTGCTTCATGGCTGAATCATATTCCATTGTGTGTGTGTGTGTGTGTGTATACCACATTTTATTCATTCACCTGCCAATGGGTATTTAAGTTTATTATATATCTTGGCTATTGTGAAAAGTGCTGCAATAAACACGAGTGTGTACGTGTCTCTTTCATATACTGATTTCATTTCTTTTGAATGCTTACCCAGAAATTGGATGGTTAGATTATGTGAGTTCTGTTTTTAATTTTTTGAGGAATTAAAGAGTCCAACCTTAAAGGAATAGATACTGACTTTTTCTAGGTTTCCATACTGTTTTCACAATACAGAACACTTTGTATTCCTACCAGCAGTGTGTAAGAGCTCCCCTTTTTCCACATACTGGCCAACATTTTTGTTATTTTTTGTCTTTTTTTTATAATAACCATTCTAAATGAGGTGAAGTGGTACCTCACTGTGGTGTTGATTTGCATTTCTCTGAAGATCAGTGATGTTGAATATTTTTCATGTATCTGTTGCTTATTTGTATGTCTTCCTTAAAGAAATGTTTATTCAGGAATTTTGCTCATTTTTAACTGGATTTTTTTTTCTGCTATTGAGTTCATTAACTTCCTTATACATTTTGTATATTAACTCCTTGTCAGATGAATATTTGCATATACTTTCTCTCATTTGGCAAGTTGTCTCTTCACTTTATTAATTGTTTTCTTTATTCTGTAGGAACTTTTTACCTTATGTAATATAATTTTTTTATTTTGTTGCCTCTGCTTTTGAAGTCTTATTCAAATAATACTCACTTCAATTTTATGAAGTATTTCCCTTATGTTTCCTTCTAGTAGTTTTATAGCTTTAGACCTTGCATTTAAATCTTTAATTCATTTAGAGTTTGTTTTTGTGTATGATAAGGGATAGGGGTCTAGATTTACTTTCTTATATGTGGATTCTCATTTTCTCAACATCATTTAATGGAAGACACTGTCTTTTCCCCAATGTCTGTTCTTGGTGCATTTGACAATAATTAGTCGATTATATAAATGAATTTATTTTTGGGCTTCCATTCTGTTTTATCGGTATATGTGTCTGCTTTTATGTCAGTACAGTTTTGGTTAGTATAGCTTTGTAGCATATTTTGAAGTAACACAAGGTGATGCCTCCAGCTTTTAGTTTGCTCAAGATTGCTTTGACTGTTCAAGGTTTTACATTTTTATACAAATTTTGGAATTGTTTTTTCTATTTCCGTAAATAATGGCATCAGTATTTTGATAGGGATTGCATTGAATCTGTAGATAACTTCGGATAATATGGACCTTTAAACGATATTATTTGTTTCAATCCATGAACAAGGGATTCTTTCCATATAAATGAAAATGACACAAATAATTGTGTCCTTTTCAATTTCTTTCATCAATGTTTTATAGTTTTCATTGTAGAGGTCTCTCACCTCCTTGGTTAAGTTTACACCCATTTTTTTTTTTGGTTGTTATTGTAAATAGAATTGCTTTTGGGATTTTTTTTTTTTTTTTAGATTGTTCACCATGGATATATAGAAACAGTACTGACTTTCTATATTGATTTTGTATCCTGCAATTTTACTAAATTCTTTTATTAGTTTTAAGTGCTTTTGGGTGCAATCTTTTTTTTATTTTATTTTTTTTTTTTTATTATTATTATACTTTAAGTTCTAGGGTACATTTGCATAACGTGCAGGTTTGTTACATATGTATGCTTGTGCCATGTTGGTGTGCTGCACCCATCAACTCGTCAGCACCCATCAATTCGTCATTTATATCAGGTATAACTTCCAATGCAATCCCTCCCCCCTTCCCCCTCCCCATGATAGGCCCCGATGTGTGATGCTCCCCTTCCCAAGTCCAAGTGATGTCATTGTTCAGTTCCCACCTATGAGTGAGAACATGCGGTGTTTGGTTTTCTGTTCTTGTGATAGTTTGCTAAGAATGATGGTTTCCAGCTGCATCCATGTCCCTACAAAGGACGCAAACTCATCCTTTTTTATGGGTGCCTAATGTTCCATGGTGTATATATGCCACATTTTCTTAATCCAGTCTGTCACAGATGGACATTTGGGTTGATTCCAAGACTTTGCTATTGTGAATAGTGCCGCAATAAACATATGTGTGCATGTGTCTTTATAGCAGCATGATTTATAATCCTTTGGGTATATACCCAGTAGTGGGATGGCTGGGTCATATACACACACACACACACACACACATATATATTCATGTCACCTAAAAATAAGAACTATTTGACAGTCTCTTTTCTGATTTGGATGCCCTTTATTTCTTTCTCTTGCCTGATTGCTCTGGCTAAAATTTCCAGTACTATATTAAATAAAACTGTTGAAATGAGCATCCTTCTCTTTTTCCAAATCTTACAGAAAAAAACTTTCAACTTTTTCTCATTCAGTATAATGTTAGCTGCAACTTTGTCATACATGGCTTCATTGTGTTATGAAATGTTCCTTCATTGCCAGGCTTGTTGAGAGTTTTTATTATGAAGGAATGCCAAATTTTATAAAATGCCTTCTCAGTATCTATTGACATGATCATACGGTTTTCATCCTTGATTCAGTTCATTTGATGCAGATCATTTTTTGCTCTGTTGAACCATCCTTGCATCTCTGTGGTTAATCCCATTTGATCATGGTAAATAATCCTTATTATGTGTTGAATTAATTTACTAGTATTTTGTTCTGGATTTTTGCATCTATATTCATCAGAGGTATTCTCCTGACATTTTGTTGTTGTTGTTGTGTTCTTGTCTGGTTTTGATATTAGAGTAATGCTGCTCTCATAGAATGAATTTGAAAGTATTCTTTTCTTTTCCAATTTTTGGAATAATTTGAGTAAGATTGATTTCCCTTTTTCTTTAAAGGTTTGGTAGAATTTAGCTGTAAAGCCATCAAGTTCTGGGCTTCTATTTGATGGGATATTTTTTCATTACTGCTTTGATCTTGTTAGCCATTATTGGTGTGTTCACCCTGAAATTTCATCATCATTAGCTTTTCTCATTTCACAAGTCTATAGTTAGGAAAAAAAATCATTTTAGCTTATTATATAAGTCAATATACTTCTCTTAATCTCTTAGCAAGTAAATTTAATTCACAACTTCTTTTTATTTGATTCTTCATGGGCTACAACTATATTTTGTCATTTAGAGTAATCAACAAAGGTTCCTAGGTCGAGACCATAAAATTTTGCTACCAATAAAAGAGAAGCAACATTTCAAGGGCCATCTTCATCAACAGCAGCAGAAGAATTAGCATTTTTTAAAAACAGCAATTTTGAGCATCTACTAAATATTCTTTAAGGATATTACATACTTTTTTTGGTTTATTCTCAGAATAGTCCTATTACATAAATACAGATTAAAAAATTGGGATTTCAAGATGTAACATATATGTTACATCACCTGTGTATGCCACACAGCTAGAGTTACCTACATAATTATGTGTAGTTCATAAAATACACAATTTGGACTCCCCAGTTAATGTGGTTTGTAAGTTAGTTCAGCATTTTTTTCATGAATAATTAAACTTGATGGTTCTGCAAAAAACACTCAAAATGTTTGTACTTCCAGTAACAATATCAGATACTATATTGAAATATGTATATTCATTAAGAATTGTATAATTTTCTTAATATAACAAATTGCTAAATATTTTGTTAGTAATAGGGACTGATAAATATAGATGTGAAAAATCAAGGTAGTTTTTAAAGTCTCATAACTATTGATAGTACATTATGAAGTTTATATTTATCAATGTAATAAATAATATATAATATATACATACATGTACATATTCACTCTCTCTACATATATATATGTATATGTGTGTGTGTGTGTGTGTGTGTGTGTGTGTGTGTGTGTGTGTGTATATATTTTATACATGGGATCTCACTGGGTTGCCCAGGCTGGTATCTGGTATTGAACTTCAGGTCTGAAGTCATCTTCCTGCCTCAGAATCCCTGGTAGCTGGGATTCCAGGTGCATGCCACTGAGCCTGGCTTCAGTATCATATTTGCTAATATGTTTAAATATTTTACACATTTTTGCATCTTCGTAAAACTCCATTTGCTTCTTAATGATTTTAAAAGAAAATACATTTTTAAAAAGTTACAAATTCTTAGGAGCCAAGCACATTATTTCTATTCTTAGGCAGTAAATGAGACAATTCTCTGATATACTAAAGATCTTCAGTAAACACAAGCCAGTTTTCAATAAGAAACATTTACCCCTGAAATATCTAGTCACACTTAAAAGAATATGTGCCCAAATATATTTTCCTCCTTAATAACATAAATGGATTTATATTTATAAAAATTATTTCTGAATTATTGAAGACGTTTTAATATAGTGTGAAGTAGTTAATTTTTTAAATGAACATTTTATTGTGAAAATAATAGTCTGCAGCACCCATGCCCTAGTATAAAACCAACTTTTTAAATGAACTTTATAAAGAAATACTTTGAGAAACAGAAAGTACCTATCACTGAATTTTGAGAGTGGAAATTCTGTTTTATTAATCATTAAAACATGTTAAGAAACACTGACTTAGCTAATTTCATAGCTGTTGTTTAGTATTTTATCTTATTGTCTCTGTTTCTTTCCATAGGAAGTGTCAACATGTCAAAGCTGTGTTCATCAACACTATCATGCAAAGTAAACTCACATTAACAGATATTGGAAAACATTGAACCTTTTCATGATATCTGGACTAAATATTATGGAATGAATAGAAGTACAATTATACAAAAGTTAATTTTAAAATATACAAATGATGCTGAATTTCCAGATCTTTTTCTATTCTAAATTCTATAAAAATTCTAACTTTCCTCCTTTTTTCTGCTGAACTTACAATTAAATATTAATATGATTACACTTGCTCTGTTACCTCTTTCCATTCATGCTGTAGGACTAGAGTTACTCAAAGGTCACACTTGGCTGGGTGCGGTGGCTCACGCCTGTAGTCCTAGCACTTTAGGAGACTGACGGTGGGTCACCGGAGGTCAGGAATTTGAGACCAGCCTACCCAACATGGCAAAACCCCATCTTTATTAAAATACAAAAAATTAACTAGTGTAGTGGTGAGTGCCTGTAATCCCAGCTACTCAGGAGGCTGAGACAGGAGAGTTGCTTAAACCCGGGAGGTGGAGGTTGCAGTGAGCTGAAATAGTGACACTGCACTCCAGCCTGGGTGACAAGAGCAAAACTCTGTTTCAAAAAAAAAAAAAAAAAGTCATACTTAATGAATTACTAGCATTTTATATTAATATTGTTTTATAATAATTTATCATAATACATTAATATTGTTTTATAGTAATTTAAATGTAAGTTTTAAATGAAAGTTTAGTTTAAATTACAAATAATATAAATAAATATAGAAAATAAACACAATTTGTCTAGTTCATTAAACAAACTTCTATTTTGTCCTTTTTCAGGAGTTAATTTCTTATTTTCTATTCAGATACTTAGAAAAGTCAATTTGACTTTCAAAAATATTAAAACAACTGTAATCCCGTTACTTTAGGAGGTTGAGGCAGGTAGATCACTTGATGCCCAGAGTTTCAGACAAGCCTGGCCAATATGACGAAATCCTATCTCCACAAAAAAATACAAAAAATTAGCTGGGTATGTTGGTGCACACTTGTAATCCCAGCTACTCAGGAGGCTACTCAGGAGGCATAAAAATCGCTTGAACCTGGGAGGCAGAGGTTGCAGTGAGCCAAGATTGTGCCCCTTCACTCCATCCTGAGTGACAGAGCAAGACTCTGTCTAAAAAAAAATAATTAAAACAAGCATTTGTGCCATGGAAATACAATGGATTGACTAAAACTGTTCTAATACAAAATAGTATTTGACTGTTAGACTTACCCATTGGGAGATAATTCTTCATGAGTCTCTTTTGTTTCTGAATGTCTTCTGAAGAGTTAATTATATATAACTTATTTTCTAGACTCTCTTTTCAAGGGCCATGTATACCAATGGTCTTGGAAGATACAAATAGTAACTCCTCATGCAGATTTGTTTCATTACCAGAACAATATTCATAATGTCTGTATTATCTATATAATGTCTATAATAACTTTTTAGATCATGTCTCTATTAACTTTTGGGAGAAAGTTTGGGCAGTTTGATTATCACCCACCTTGGAAGACTGATGGTCTTCTAAACTTGGAACTCTTAGGTTTTGATAAAAACTTGTGTGTGAAGCATCCGCATACACCCATCTTTTTATTGCCCTCATTAAATGTGAGGGACCAGTAGGATGAATGTGGACATTAAGCTTAAGCTGATGGTGGTGGCCACCTGTCTGTAGCAGCCACTGCAGTGATGCCAGTGGCAGCAAGGGAGGTGCCACCAGGGCTGTGCACTCCATGGAGCCAGTGGAACTGAGAACAGGCAGGAGCCCCGCCCCCTACTGAGTTGGCAGGGCAGGAGTTCCACATTCCCGAGCGCAGCTGCAGACACCCAGCCGCAGTTCCAGACTTGGGCATCTCTGTGTTCTCAGGGGCCAGGGAACCTCCCCCTGTCCCTGCAGGCTCAGAAATATCTTCTCCTGCTAGCTGGCTTTTCCCTACTCCTGGTGTCTGCTATAATTTTGAAGCGAAGGTGTAGCTGATAGCAAGTGCTGTTGCAACCTGGCTGTTTGTGCATGCACTCAAGGTGGTGCTGACATGCCAGCTCCCCTCCGTGCTGCCTTGGCCCTCTCCAGACTTTGGGCACTGATGAGTGTGGGAGGGTGGTCAGGGTGGGGCTGAAGGGGGCTCAGTGTGGGCCTGCATGCATCCCTCAGCAGAGACAACCTGGACACCGTGGACAGCTTGATGGTGACAGGAGGCAGACAGATTCCTGGACAGAAAGGAGTGGATCCCCAGTGAAGCCCCAACTTCAAGCCAGGGAAGATCTGAAGGCTGGTGGCCAGCCTGCCAGTTTCAGGTGGAGTCCACATTCATGAACCAATCATCATGCACTTCCTCCCTTCCATAAAAACTCTGGACTCAGCCATTGTATTAGTCCATTTTTATGCTGCTGAAAAAGACATATCCGAGGCTGGGCAAATACGAAACAAAGAGGTTTATTGGACTCACAGTGCCACGTGGCAGGGAGGCCTCACTATCATGATGGAAGGTGAAAAGCACACCTCACATGGTGGCAGACAAAAGAAAAGAGCTTGTGCTGGAAAACTCCCATTTTTAAAACCATTGGATCTCCTGAGACTCATTCACTATCACAAGAACTGCGAAGGAAAGACCTGTCTCGTGATTCAATCACCTCCACCATGTTCCTCCCACAACAGGTGGGAACTGTGGGAGTTACAACTCAAAATGAGATTTGGCCAGAGAGACAGACAAATCAAATCATTCCACCCCTGGCCATTCCCAAATCTCATGTCCTCACATTTCAAAACCAATCATACCTTCCCAACAGTCCCCCAAAGTCTTAACTAATTTCAGCATTAACTCAAAGGTCCACAGTCCAGTGTCTCATCTAAGACAAGGCAGGTCCCTTCCACCTATGAGCCTCCAAAATTAAAAGCAAGTTGGTTACTTCCTAGATACAATGTGGTACAGGCATTTGGTAAATACAGCCATTCCAAATGGGAGAAATTGACTAAAACAAAAGGACTACAGGCCCCATGCAAATCTGAAATCCAGCAGAGCAGTTAAATCTTAAAGCTCCAAAATGTCCTTTGACTCCATGTCTCGCATCCAGTTCATGCTGATGCAAGAAGTGGGTTCCCATGGTCTTAGGCAGCTCCACCCGTGTGGCTTGGCAGAGTACAGACTCCCTCCCAGCTACTTTCACAGGCTGGCTGGCATTGAGAGTCTATGGCTTTTCCAGGCACGTGGTGCAAACCATTGGTGGATCTACCATTCTTGGGTCTGTGGGATGGTGGCCCTCTACTCACAGCTTCACTAGACAGTGCCCCAGTAGTGACTCTATGACTCTGACACCATTCCCACATTTCCCTTCCTCACTGCCCTAGCAAAAGTTCTCCATGAGTGCCCTCCTCCTGCAGCAAACTTCTGCCTGGGCATCCAGACATTTTCACACATCTTCTGAAATTTAGATGCAATTTCCCCATGTTGGCTAGGCTGATCTTGAACTCCTGGCTTCAGGTGATCCAACTTCCTTGGCCTCCCAAAGTGCTGGGATTACAGGAATGAGCCAACGTGCCTGGACACAAACCTCAATTCTTGACTTCTGTGCACCCTCAATCTCAACAACACATGGATGCTGCCAAGTCTTGGGGCTTCCACCCTCTGAAGCCATGGCTCGAGCTCTACCTTGGCCCCTTTCAGCCATGGCTGGAGTTACTGGGATGCAGGTCACCAAGTCCCTAGGCTGCACACAGCACAGGGACCCTCAGCCAGCCCGCAAAACCATTTTCTCCTAGGCCTCCAGGTCTGTGATGGGAGGGACTGTCGTGAAAACCTCTGACGTGCGCTGGAGACATTTCCCCCATTATTTTGGGGATTCACATACAGCTCCTTGTTACTTGAGTAATTTTCTGCAGCCAGCTTGAATTTCTCCTCAGAAAATGTGTTTTTATTTTCTATTACATTGTCAGGCTGCAAATTTTTTGAACTTTTATGCTCTGCTTCCTTTATAAAAACTGAATGCTTTTAACAGCACCCAAGTAACCACTTGAATGCTTCATTGCTTAGAAATTTCTTCTACCAGATACCCTAAATCATCTCCTTCAAGTTCAAAATTTCACAGATCTCTAGGGCAGGGGCAAAATGATTCCTATCTCTTCATTAAAATTTATCCGAGTCACGTTTACTCAAGTTTCCAACAAGTTATTCATCTTCATCTGAGACCATCTCAGCCTGGGTATCATCGTATATCACTATCAGTATTTTGGTAAAACCCATTAAACAAATCTCTAGGGAGTTCCAAACCATCCCACATTTTCCCTTCTTTTTCCAAGCACCCCCAGAGTGTTCCAACCCGGCCTGCTACCCAATTCCAAAGTTGCTTTCACATTTTCAGGTATGTTTTCAGCAGCACACTACTCCTGGTACCAATTTACTGTATTAGTCCGTTTTCATGCTGCTGATAAAGACATACTGGATACTGGACAATGTACAAAATAAAGAGGTTTATTGGACTCACAGTGCCACCTGACTGGGGAGGCATCACAATCATAATGGAAGGTGAAACACGTCTCACATGGTGGCAGACAAGGGAAGAGAACTTGTGCAGGTAAACTCCCGTTTTTAAAACGATATCAAACCTCATGAGACTCATTCACTATCACAAGAGCAGCACAGGAAAGACCTGCCCACATGATTCAATCACCTCCTACCAGGTTTCTCCCACGATAGGTGTGAATTGGGGGAGTTACAATTCAAGATGAGATTTGGGTGGGGACACAGCAAAACCATATGAGCCAGATTCACACAGACATTGGGACTACCTGCTACAGGAAGGAGCTACCCACGACGGGTCTTCTCTTAGCTGAGAGCTGGACAGTCCCCCGGCTGACCTGCCTGCAGAAAGAAGCTATCCACTTCAGGTCTACTGAGAGCTGTTCTGTCACTCAGTGGAGCTCCTCTCTGCCTTGCTCACCCTCCAGTTGTCCACATACCTTGTTATTCCTGGATATGGGACAAGAACTCAGGTCCCACCAAATGGTGGGACTGAAAGAGGTTTAACACAAATAGGACTGAAACACATTCCTCAGTTGCCATGTTTTGGCAAGGAAAGAAGAGTTCAGAAGAAGGAGAGAAGAGCTGTGGCCCTTCAGGGAGCCCAGACCTCATGGGCTCCCTGAGCCAGGGCTGTGACACCCTCTTTGGGACTCTGCTGCTCCTGGCATCTCCAAGCTTCCAGACACCACTGCATTCCCTGGTGCCCACAGTGGAAGCTGCTTGTGGTACACCTGGTTCAGCTGTAGCCTCACACAGAGCTGGCACAAGTGCTGACACCTGGAGCTGCCCAGCCCATTGCATGTGACACACTTGGCTTTGTGCAGATGCCAAATCCTGTGCTTACTCACACACTTCTTGCTACTCTGTGCCTGGCACACCCTTGGCAGATATGGGATCTGAGACAGTAGTGTAGGCAGAGCAAAACCTGCTGTGCAGACTGGGTGAAGAAACCCATGGACCCAAGCAAAACTCGGGCAAAGGTGCTATTGGCCACAGAGGTTTCTGGCTGGAAAAGCAACACCCCAAGGATCCTGTGACAAAGCTTCCTGCTTTGCTGAGAGTAGTAACATTCTTTGTCTCTAATCTAGGTTTCATATCTTTTGCCAGAATCTGTGAAACTGTGGGAGGCTAACTTGTTTGTTTGCAAGTCGGGTAAAAACTCAGATATATCATACCTTTTGATAAAACCCTGAAACTATTTTTTGTACTTATTTGTTTCATATGAGTTTTATATTAAGTACTTCATTCAGAATTGATGGCTTATTTCTATTCACTCTATTTGTAATGTTCTTCTGAACAGAAGAGTCAAAATGACTGTGTAGTTACAATTACAGTTGTAATATACTAATGTATAACAAGCGAAAAGCAATAGAAAATTGTTATATACATTTATGAAATATTATGTCAATGTAGGTGTAGTTTGATAGTATAAATTTGTTGAACATTATGTGATTCAAATAAAAGTTAAAAGCTGCATAATTGTTGAATAAATGAATGAATGAGTGGTAAACTGAATGCTCTTTGGCATTTCAAGTTTTGTGGGAAATCACATAGCTTAACAGTAAAGGTGTGACTTAGAGCTTTATATTCCTAGTGAAGAGGACAGCATGTCACAGGCGATGAGGGGGTAATTAAACAATATAATTCAAATCGATTAGTTTGAAAATTGTGGAAAATTAATATTGTAAAATTAGGGGCACTTTACCTTTTTCTATTATACATACAAGTTAAATTTTATATGCAAAAGCATATTTTAAAAACCTGATATTTTGGTTTTCGTGTTTTGGTATGATTAGAACTATGAGATTCCTAACAATTCTGAAGAAGTAGCAAATATAGCAGAAAAGAGCACAATTACAGCTCTGACACAGTACTTCAAATGTTACGAAACTGAGCTAACAAATTAGGCCAATGGCCCTGAAACAGGAAGAAATAATAACTTTTTGAGAAAAGGGTTTAAGCATTATTTATTTTTCTTCCCAATCATTGTCATTGGTAAGTCATGTGGCCACTGTACATCCAAGTTATTTGTATAAAAAAAAAAGGTCTGCTTAATTTATTACATAGAATGATTTTGAGATTCAAATGAACTAATACTTAACATAGCACTTTGACTAATTTAAAAAGATATAAAGGCTATAAATATTAAACTATATAATTAAGGATTTATTTTAATTCCTGACATAGGCAAAGTACTTAATCTTATAGTTGTTTTCGGTGACTCTATCATATCACCTTATATTTGCTTTACTATCACACATATATTTAAGTACTTTTCCTCCAAACAACCAATTTCAGCATTTCACTTGTCTTTGTATCCTTTTTCTTCTGCATCTCTATGTCTAGGTGGAAAACTGCATCAGAAAAGTAAGCATGCTTACAGTTTTCATATACAGATCACTAACATCCAGTATCAGAGGACTACCTAACACATTGTAAACACTGAAGACACATTTCCAAAACTGTTTATTTTTTACATCTTTAAAGAAGAATGAAACTAATGAAATAGATTAATGTTGTTTACTTTTTAGCCATAGAGGTTGTTTTCTGAAATAATCCTGGTAAAAGTGTTTTATTAAATAAAAGAGCATGCAATAACGTAGCTAAGTTTTACTAGTTATTTTTACAAACCAGAAATATACAGAACTATGATATATTTTAGAGCTCTTGTATTTGTGAACTATAATGCTTGTGAACAGATATCTGTAAAGTTGATGTTGTAAAAATTTTAAAAAATGATAAAAATTCAAAATTAAGAAAAATACAGATTTACTAAATTTACAACTAGTGCCACATTTAGAAACACAAGAAATAAAATGAATTGACCTGTATGTTATGCATACTTCAAGTACATTTGTACTTGAAATGTGAATACTACACTAAGTGGGAACTTTCACTTTTACAACAGTAATAAATGCTTGCTATGTTCTAGACCCACTGCTAAGTGCTTTACATGGCCCAATTATTTAGTCAATTGGCGAACATTTAAGATAGATACTACCACTATTTGTATTTTCTATGCCAGCAAACAAAACTGTGGAAAAATTAAGTATATCTGCTAAGAATATACAATGACAGAATCAGATTTGAAAACAAAGACTTCAATTCAAAAGCTTCACTCTTAACCATACTTTATTGTTTTAAAATGTTATCAGTTATTATATAGTTACTATAAGCCAGATGCTGCTATAAGAACTTAGGGAATTGTGATTTATCCAACTTCACAATAAACCAATGAGGTAGAAGTTAATAAAATCCCCCTCAAGAGGTGAGGAAACTATGGCAAGGAGAAAGTAAATGAATAATGTATTAGATGTTGATTGCTGGAAATGAGCAAAGTTAAAATTCTAAATCAACAATCTGGCTTTATAGCATTACATCTTTACCATGACACTAAACTTCGTTGCATGCAGTTTAAGTGAATTTCACTGGAAAATTTTTAAACAAATGTAGCTAAAATGCCAATAGGAATAATTGAGTCACAATTTCAGCTTAATGTATCTTCTGCTCAATTTTTATGTAAAACTAAAGTTGTTCTAAAAAGTAAAATTTATTAATGTAAATGAAAAACACCTTGATAATTTATACAATAAAATAATTAATTACATAATCACCTCTTTCTCTTACTTTTTTCTCATTTTTTCTTAGTCTTCTTCATTTTAATCTAGACAACACAAAAGCATCTAACTACATGTAATTAAAAAGAATCCATATTTGTTTCTAAAGGATATAATGTTAATTATATGTTCTCCTAAGTTTAATTTTAATTGTACCAAAAAAATCTTAGCATTTCAAATATTTATATAAGTTAGCTATATTAAATAAATTTTTAATTTAAAAGGTTGAGTGTCTTTAAAAATTTTGCATTAATGACAAAAGTGTAACTCAGTTAGAGTGGAAATATTTAGATTTGCCTAAGTTGCAGGTCACTAAATACAAGACATTGGATGTTATTTTCAATTATTTGTCACAGTTAGTGGACGAGGTAGATTTCTCTTTTTTTTTTCTTCTT
Source organism: Colobus angolensis palliatus (assembly GCF_000951035.1). Taxonomy (NCBI): domain Eukaryota; kingdom Metazoa; phylum Chordata; class Mammalia; order Primates; family Cercopithecidae; genus Colobus; species Colobus angolensis. Next base: position 5,237,369 of record NW_012114544.1, on the reverse strand, counting down.
TTTTTTTTTTGAGACAGAGTCTCACTCTGTTGCCCAGGCTGGAGTGCAGTGGCCTGATCTCACCTCACTGCAAGCTCCACCTCCCGGGTTCACACAATTCTCCTGCCTCAGCCTCCTGATTAGCTGGGACTATGGGCTCCCACCACCAGGCCCAGCTGATTTTTTTGTGTATTTAGTAGAGATGGGGTTTCACCGTGTTAGCCAGGATGGTCTTGATCTCCTGACCTCGTGATCCTCATGCCTCAGCCTTCTAAAGTGCTGGGATGACAGGTGTGAGCTACCATGCCCTGCCCAATTTCTTTCACTCTTTGTAAATGCAAAGTTAAAGTTAATGCTGTATAATAGTGTATTTAAGAAAATTGTGCACTTTTGTTATTTTCTTTTACTATTTTCTATCTTAGATATGATAAAACTGAGACATTCCTAAACTCAAATCACATAATTAGTAATACTTTAAATATCTAAATTAGTTGTAGCATAGATGGTTAACTGGACACTTGAATCGACATTAGGGCAATATTAAAATTATAATTGATTTATAATTATTTTTATTTTTTATCTCCCTCTGTAGCCTGCAAATGTTATGAGACTGGGCACTATTACCATTTTGTTCACTAAATAAACATTTTTTTAAAATTAAATGCATCTTCTGTTTATTTTTACTAGAAGGTATTGCCATTATGTAGACATAGGTGCAGACCCATTGTAATACTTAAATAAATAAACTAAAAACTAGATATGCCTGTTAAAGATATCAGATGTCCTAGGAAATTACATATAATTGTTTTGTTAGTAACTTAATTTACTAACTGTTTGGACATCTACAGTATCAAAGAGCAATCCCTGATAAATTAATAGGATTCTAAATCTCCTAAGTATTCCCTTCATCTTCAGTAGCAGCTTGGATTCTCTAAGTATACTGTTTAAAATAGTTTATGTGATTGAGAATGGACAAGATATGGAGTATTAGATTTGTTTCCCCACTCTAGGTTTTATATACAAGCACATTTGTTTCGGAAAAAGTACATTAAAAATAAAATTATTTTCCAGTTCTTCTTTTTTCTTTCCTGACAAAGGTAGAGAGTATCACCTCCATGTTTTCACAGTTATGGGTAGACCTTTCACTCCTCACAACCGATGAGTTACACTGGAAGGATGGTTTAGACAAGGGTTCATAAAAATTATATACAAATACATTAAAAGTTTAAAACTAAAACATGCTTGATACCTTGTACTCTGTTGACTATTGCTCTAAAAAAATTAATGCTCACCTGGAACTTGAGAATCTGACATTATTTGGAGATAGAGTCTTTGCAGATGTAATCAAGTTAAAATGAGATCCTACTGGATTAATGTAGGTCCTTATCCAATGAATGATGTCTTTACAGAACAGGGGAATTTGGATAGACACATGAGGAGAAAGCCATGTAAACATAGAGGCAAAGATTGGAGTGAAGCAACTTGAAGCCAAACAAAGTCAAAACTCGAAGTCAAATGATAATTTAGGAGAAAAACATGTAACCCATCCTCCCTCAATCTGTAGCGTGAGTGTGGTCCTGCTAAAACTTATTTTAAGTTTTTAGCCTCCCAATTTGTGAAAGATGCATTTCTGTTATTTTAAGCAAGCCAGTTTATGGTGACTGGCTACAGAAGCCCTTATAAACTGATGCAGTACTTTATCAACCACTTGGTAAGTTATTACTAGTAACTGATAAATTATAAACTATATTCATTTATTAATCTCTATAGCTGTATTTTTCTTTTATACAGGTCATGGCATTTTCTTTTTGTATGGGTAGCCTTCTCAGAATTTACCATCGCCTTGTCTACATAAAACACTAAGTACAATTTCAATTACTTTTTTTAAAAAAGGTAAGAACTTAAAGTGAAAAAAAATGCATATTAAACATGTTTCTAGATTTTTTCTGTTTTAAAAATCTATATATTTCTACCACTTTAAGATAATTATAATTAACATAACTGTTTCTACTAAGACAAGTATTTTTGACCCACTTGCCTTTTTAGTTTCTGCAAAAACATAGTTATAACTTAATTTTTCAAAAAAACAGCAACTCTCTTTTTGCTCACTTTTTTTTTCAATAGTCAAATCATATAATTATAACATCAACTGTAACTGTCATAAATAGGCTTTGGAACAAACCCAACCGATTCTTAGCAAACATGCAAGTAAACTGGTAGGAGTATAAACTCGAGTGTAGCACATACAATATGCCTTGGGCATTGGTTAATCTGTTCTATAAAGGAAATATAGATCTTTGATGTTCTTGGAATAAGATTATGTAGAGGTCAGTCAGAAGAGTGACTCCTGTATCTTCTGTCTATGTTTCCATGGGAATGGCAGCACCTGTTCATGTGTCTCCCTTTTCTATTGAGTGTGAAGAAAAGGAAGAGACTTCTACCCTACCTGTGAAATACCATGGGTACCACTGCACCTAAACCATAGTAAATGTTCACTCAAATAGATATAAAATAAACATTAATAGCCTCTAAATGAACAGATAAAATGATCTACTTAGAATAACCTACCAAACACAGTGGTCGTTATTTGAAAACAGTTGTTAAGGAGGGATAGTTGAAGAGAGAAGTATTTTTCCCCCACGCACGCATCACATACAGATGTGAATACATGCTATAGGAAAATCTCTGTCACAGACCTAGTGAAACAGAACAGATCTCATGAATGTGGTATTTTCTCTGTTTGAAAAATAAGAGTGTAAGAAAAAAACAAATTACACCACACATCTACAGCCATCTGATCTTTGACAAACCTGAGAGAAACAAGAAATGGGGAAAGGATTCCCTATTTAATAAATGGTGCTGAGAAAATTGGCTAGCCATAAGTAGAAAGCTGAAACTGGATCCTTTCCTTACTCCTTATCCAAAGATTAATTCAAGATGGATTAGAGACTTAAATGTTAGACCTAATACCATAAAAACCCTAGAAGAAAACTTAGGTAATACCATTCAGGACATAGGCATGGGCAAGGACTTCATGTCTAAAACACCAAAAGCAACGGCAACAAAAGCCAAAATTGACAAATGGGATCTAATTAAACTAAAGAACTTCTGCACAGCAAAAGAAACTACCATCGGAGTGAACAGGCAACCTACAGAATGGGAGAACATTTTTGCAATCTACTCATCTGACAAAGGGCTAATATCCAGAACCTACAAAGAACTCAAACAAATTTACAAGAAAAAAAACAACCCCATCAAAAAGTGGGCAAAGGATATGAACAGACATTTCTCAAAAGAAGACATTCATACAGCCAACAGACACATGAAAAAATGCTCATCATCACTTGCCATCAGAGAAATGCAAATCAAAACCACAATGAGATACCATCTCACACCAGTTAGAATGACAATCATTAAAAAGTCAGGAAACAACAGGTGCTGGAGAGGATGTGGAGAAATAGGAACACTTTTACACTGTTGGTGGGATTGTAAACTAGTTCAACCATTATGGAAAACAGTATGGTGATCCTCAAGGATCTAGAACTAGGTGTACCATATGACCCAGCCATCCCACTACTGGGTATATACCCAAAGGATTATAAATCATGCTGCTATAAAGACACATACACACGTATGTTTATTGCGGCACTATTCACAATAGCAACGACTTGGAATCAACCCAAATGTCCATCAGTGACAGACTGGATTAAGAAAATGTGGCACATATACACCATGGAATACTATGCAGCCATAAAAAAGGATGAGTTTGTGTCCTTTGTAGGGACATGGATGCAGCTGGAAACCATCATTCTTAGCAAACTATCACAAGAACAGAAAACCAAACACCACATGTCCTCACTCATAGGTGGGAACTGAACAATGAGATCACTTGGACTCGGGAAGGGGAACATCACACACTGGGGCCTATCATGGGGAGGGGGGAGAGGGGGAGGGATTGCATTGGGAGTTATACCTGATGTAAATGACGAGTTGATGGGTGCAGCACACCAACATGGCACAAGTATACATATGTAACAAACCTGCACGTTATGCACAGTACCCTAGAACCTAAAGTATAATAATAATAAAAAATTAAAAATTAAAAAAAAAATTTTCAGGAATCTTTAATACTGACAAAGATTACTTTAGTAATATTAATAAAGCAATGCTATGAATTGAATTGCTCAGAATTATATAACCGTAAGGCTATAACCTGCTTATTTGCACTATGCGACTGATGCTCTTTTATATTTTATAGTGATAGCTCCTGGGCAGAAACCCTTGTCAATTAAGACAAATTACTGTACCTCCTGGATTTCTCTTCCTATGTCTGTCAGCACATTATATCTTTATGGCCAACATTTATTTCTGTAAGAATATTGTAGCTCTATCAACTTCAACTTTAGAGACATCTCAGACCATCTAAATAAAATTCAAATAGTCCATAAAGTGCACCATTTTTCCCAAAGAGTTATCTGATCCATGTGTGATTTTATGGAAGAGATTTGAAAGTTAATCTTGCTTTCCTTAGGATCTTCCCCAAAGGCAGATTCACTAAAGTGTTTAAAGAGATTCTGCTCTCATGAATTAAATCTTTATCTTTCTTGAAAAGAGAGATTGATGGTCAAATTTTTTTATAGCAATTTCTTAAAATGTTGGTTAAAAATGTTCTTTAAATTGAGATATTATTGATAAATTATTAAAACTTCACATACTATATGTCAAATTAATACTTCAAGGTCTAACAGTAAAGGGAAAGATTCATACATTATGTGTCAACAGTGTTTGCTTCACCTGACAGCCCCCAACACCAAAATTATATAACCTTAAATGAAAAAAGAAAAAAATGATAAAACTGAAACTGAACCATAAAATATTTACGGTTTTCATATTCTTTTCAGTTTTCTTTTTGGAAATATGTGGCATCAATGCAATGAAGTATTAAGAAAAATTCAATGAGAAAACTTTACTGAGATTATCATTTTTAGCATGCTAATGGTTATGATCTTAAACTGTTAAGTAGTTCCCCGTGAACTCTTAAAGAGCTATGCTGCCATCTATTGACAATGCAGATGTCTTTTAATAGTTATTAAGTATATGTTGCAAGAAAACACATTTTTAAATAAAATAAATCTGTATTTGGAAAGTAGGTGTTTTTAAAAAATACCTACTTTGTATGGTAAATGGGTGATCTTCAAAGTTATAATACATTATTAATTTTTTTCTTTCAATATGGAAGGGCTTATTAACAAATTACATTGTACTAGCAAATTTTCTGAATGTTGCAGATATCTTAAAGCATTACAAACAAGCAATCTGCAAGAGTTAATGTGTTAACTGTAACTGGGCTTAATGCATCACAATATCGTTATGTCATATTTACTACATTGAATTTAATGGGATTTACATGCATTATTAGGAATGCAAAACATCGTTTTAAGAAGGTAAACAAGACTCAGCAAAATGGCTATCTGGAGAAGGATAATTAAAAATAATGTACGATAAAATAATATAGATACAAACCGTGTTTACTGATTTTATTTTCATTATTTCATGATGTTTTACAATAAGGTGAAAAGCACCTGTATTTTTGTTTGTTTGTTTTGTTTTGTTTTTTTTGAGATGAAGTTTCGCTCTTGTTGCCCAGGCTGGAGTACAATGGCGTGGTCTCGGCTCACCGCAACCTCTGCCTGCCAGGTTCAAGCAATTGTCTTGCCTCAGCCTCCCGAGTAGCTGGGATTACAGGCACGTGCCACCATGCCTGGCTAATTTTGTGTTTTTGGTAGAGATGGTGTTTCTCCATGATAGCACCTGTATTTAATGTCTGCTGAAGCACAGGCTTCCTAAACAGAGCAAGAGAGACCTGTGTTTGGACAGTTAGAATTTAAATGGTTAACTTTCCTTTTTTTTTTCTTTTCTTTTCAAGACGGAGTCTGGGTGGAGTGCAGTGGCCTGATCTCAGCTTACTGCAACCTCTGCCTCCTGGGTTCCAGCGATTCTCCTTCCTCAGCCTCCTGAGTAGCTGTGATTACAGGTGTGTGCCACCACACCCGGCTAATTTTTGTATTTTTAGTAGGGATGGGGTTTCACCATATTGACCAGGATGGTCTTGAACTCCTGACCTCGGGTGATCTGCCCATTTTGGTCTCCCAAAGTGCTGGGATTACAGGCATGAACCACCGCGCCCGTTGGTTAACTACTTTGAATATAGGCTATATACATATGTTAGAAGAAAAAGCCCTTCTGAAAATAATTTTATCCTCTTTTCTATTGAAATATTTAGGATTTTTTTGGAACAGGATGCTAGATGAAGAAAATGTATATAAATATACCCCTACTTCTACTCTCGTAAGTGAGGAAGAGCAGGTTATTTGCCCTTTCTAATGGGAAAATACAATTCCCATTGACTAGGAAAAGTGCTTGACAGAACATTGGGGTTGGAAGGCTTTCTCTCTCCTGGATCCTTATTTTAAGATCTTACTGTGAGGCTATGAGTTGTTAATGATAATTCTTAGATATCCTTTGAGGAAATTATCATCATTACCTATTTGCTTGGGAGAAGTTTACACTAATCAAAATTCGAAAACAGAAGCCATGGAAAGGGGGAAATGGGTTGGTAAATTAATGTCAACGCACCCAAAGGAGCTATGTGTTTGTGATGGAGTAGCTAGATTGGAAACCTTTCTGTACTCTGCCACTCTAGCTTAAAGTTCATGTTCCGTTCAGTCGTGTTTACGTATGCAATGTGAATTAAAAGAGCTATGATTTTACAATCCTATGTAACAAAGACATCACTCTAGCAGCAGACAAGCATGCAATACTAGACAGATTGGTGTTCCTCATTGCCAACTGGTGACAGTGGCTAGAGAGCAAGAGCTCAAGTGCTATAGGACTTGTCTAAGCAGGATACACAAAACTCCTAAAGATTTTTCAAAGTTGGAAAAAGTAAAATCCCTTCCCAACTTTTCCCTATCAAAAGCTGACCAACTCTGGATAAAGGGAAACTTTGGTACCTTTTAAATTTGCCATTCCTATATTTTTATCCTTTCTTCCCTATTCACTAGACTGCCTTTTGGGGGGCAAAGTTGGAGTCAGGAAGGAGTAGGGCAGGGAATCTCTTACTTGACTAGCACATGTGTAATTCAGTGTTGTTTTACTCTTGATAATTCTAATTAAAGCTCATTTCATCTCTCAGATTCTCCTGGTTGCTTCTTGCAGTTAATTATGAGAGTGTAGCAAGTGTGTCTTTTGGCTTAAATAATGTTTCCTCTTGAACTGGCTTCTTAATATTGCCCCTTAAATTATTTAGTTATTAATGTACTCAAGCTTCTTTGGATGTGGGTACCATCACCCTCTGATACCATTGATACCATCCAGATCACAGATGTCCCTTTTAAAGCAACTGTAGGCTGTATTGGCATTGCAGATAAGCATCAGGTCTTTCAATCAGTTCCAGATAGTCACGTAACATTGGCCTTGTATCCAAGGTAGAGCAGGTAATTTGCAAATGTAACCATCTATCCTGTTGCAACAGGCTCATTCCATAAGCATCTCACCCTTTACTTTCTCACTTTTTTTCAGGAGAGTTAGCCACTAGCTCATAGTTTTGCATACACTCTAGGACACATACAATACCGTCAAAATCTAAAATGAAGAATCACTACTCAGCAACCCTCCCTAACCTGAAGTGGAATAATGTTTTTAAAAATAGCACACTCTCTTCAAAGAAACCCTCCAGTTCTCTTGCACAATCAAATTGGTGATGGATTAAAAATTGCAAACTGGTTTCAAAGATCTGCTTTAGTATTCTGCATAAGTCATCTAATGACTTAATTTGAAATCTAGGAGCCTATTTGTTTTATTTTTGGGTTATTTTTTGTGAGCTAAAAAGAAAATAACGAAACAAAATAAAAAAATCACAAACAAAAACCAGAGTATCATTTCAAGATGCTGACACCAGAGTAGAAGGATGTCAGACTAAACATTCTATGATGTTCCACACTGAGAATATGGAGAATGAGGTGAAGAAGACTTATGTATACCAGGTATTAAATAATAAAAATAAGAGTATCACAGACACACTCACCAAATCTTTGTATGTTATAGTCTGCTTGGAGGAAACCATTTAAATCTTGAGAAATCAAAATTTTGGGCCAAACCTTAGAACCACATAGTATAAATGTAGAACATAGGAAGAGTTATCATTTGTTGCATACTTACTCTATGTCAATTTTTGTGTGCTAATTTGGTATATTAAAATGATTTCATTGAGTAATTACTATTATCTTTGTGTGGAAAAAAAGACATGAAGCTTAAAGAAATTATTCTTACTATGTCCATTAAAACATAGTTGTTAAATGGTGACTCTGGAATTTGACAACAAAGACTAGACTTTTTCCATTTTCTCCTTTCTGAGTTCAAGAGTTGTTAAAGAAGGTCCTGAGAAGTTCTAACGATATCAGATACATTGTTGGTTGTGGCTTTGATAAAATACAATAAATATATGGTATATTATTGAAAGGAGTAAGAATGATTCACACTTCCTATCAGCCTTATGAAGCTGTTATCTAAAGGAGTTAATAAAATTTTCCTATGATACAATCTATAATTATAACCTTAGAGTCAAAATCCTGATTACTAATAGACTTGAAAATATAAATCTATCCGTGTGCTTTAATTTCTACCCTTGTGAGTGATGGCTTTGCCCCTATAAGACTGCATCAAGAAAATCAGTAGCCAGAATATAGGAATACACCAGGTTCTGAATAGCTGGGCTGCAGGAAATTTGTGTTTATCATATTTACAAATCAACACTACTAACATTGTGAACTTAAAAACAGTTTTCACCTCCTTGACATTCTGAGGCCCATTTATGTAAGCTGAGATTCCTTTTTATTTTCAGGTTTAATTATTTTATTCTATTCTTAATTGCCTGGTAAAATTGTATGTATTTATCATGTATTCAAAACAACAGGTGGTTTTGAAGTATGTGTTTTATTAGTTATTTTGCATATGTAAGCTAAGGATAATAATTATAGTTATTGAAGGTATCTGGGTTTTTTTCAGGTATGTTGATACTTAAATAAGAATTTGAGGGATGGATTGGGGAAATAGATATGTTTTTAGGTATGTTGATAATTAAGAATTTGGGGGAAAGAATTGTCTTCTTTCCTTGGGGAAAGGAGACAAATGATTTGGAGTAAATTGTCAATGATTGGATTTATAATTATAAAAAGCACTGCCAATTGCACTGCTAAACTCTGTTTATATTCTCGAGTGTGATGTGTAACTCTACAGTTTTCATTTCAAAAAGAAATAAAGTAGAACTTTTTAGATAGCTATTAATAGAGTATAGTTTAAGTTGTTTTTATTTCATCCATCACCAACTTCTATTGAAAAAAAAGTGACAGAGGCCATTGAAGTTGGAAGCACCTTTAAAAACACCAAGTCCTTGAAGTTTATATTTTATTGTCCCAATTGTGCCTGCAAACTATGGGAATAGCTAGGTTAATTTTTTATTGAGTTTTTTCTGGAGGGGATGACCTGAGTAAGACATAAACCTTTTTATTTGTTTTTAAGAGATTATATGGTTATGAATTTAGAACTGATTGAGAAATTTCAGCCTGAAGATGCATAAATGTATTTTCTTTCCCCTCATAATTACCATTATAGTCACTATATTACACAGTAAGCCAAATTTTCTAGTTTCTTAGATAAAACTTATGTGAAATTAACCACTTTTGGAAGTGTTTGCCAGTTTAACTGGCCTCTATTTAAAATACTGTCAAATGCAATTTGTCCTAGTAGAAAAACCACAAACTTTGGATTCAGCCCAAGATTGATCTAAATCCCAGCTCATTTATTTACTAGTGGAATGAGGTTCATCAAGTCCAAAATCCCTGAATCTCAGCTTTCTCATTTCTATAATTCTCATGAGAGTTAAATATAATATATGTGACTTGATGTGTGACTAGAGAATCAGTAATTGGAAGCTATGATAATTTTGAATATTGAGAGACTCAATTTTATTCTTTATTTGAAATCATTATTTGGAGTGCCAAACCTTAGCAGTGACAATTATTTCCTGACAAAACTACATAATGAGCAAGATTGACTCAAAGGCCTCTCTTTGCAGAGTTGAGAAAGGAACTCCTGTTTAGATAAGAGACTCTTCATTGCAACTCTAAGAGGACAGAGTTCATAAGTGAGTTACATTGCCTCAAAGCTAGAACAAACTTTCTATTTATCATAAAATAAAATGAAAATGAAAGATTTTAATAAAGGCAATCATTTTATAAGATAATACTTTGCTGAGAATTAGTAGGGCATAGAAAAGAAATATTCATACATTTTAAGCAGACTACCTGAGTTTGACTTCTAAATGACACTTCTTAGCATTGTGCTCTATAATTTTAAGTTACACACTTAAATGTTCTCAGTTTCTGCATCTCCAAAATCAACAAAATTAAATAACATGAAGAAAAAATCAGTTACTGCTATAAATTCTTACACTAATATTTTATTCTATATTTGTCAGTAGTGTCTAATAAGTATCACTTATTATCATATTTGATATTTTATTTTTCTTATGTTTCTATTTCTTCCTATTGTCATCGGTCTCCCAGCCAGCATTCTTGATACAGAAAATAATGGTAAACTGGAATGTTAGTGATCATAAAAGCACAGCTTCTGGTGTATTAATTTGTATTGTTTCTATAATTTATATACAAAGAAATGACCATTTATGCGTTTACTCACTATGTATAGTGGTGTTTAAGTTTTTCTTTATTAATTAAATGTGTTATTCAGGTTTTTTTAAACCAGAGTGACACTTTATTCCAATCTTACTGTAAGACTGGAGTATTTTAAAATTTCATAGAGTACTCATATGTTCAAGTCTTAAGTTTATCATATTTACTAGTAAGATGAACACACTGAAGAACGCAGTCATGAAGGGAGGAGATGGGTAGTGGGTGCACAGGGAGAACCACCAACTCCTCCTTGCTTGGTACATGTTGCCATCTTGCCTAGTGTTCATGTGTTGCCAAGTCATCGGGAGATCTTCCCTCTGAGTTTCACTGCCCATTACCTAATGCTTTATTCTCATTAAAACTTAGAGTATATAATAAATTTAGCATCAAAATATATCCTCTAATAATAATAATGAGTGTAGGAGGCATCAAAGTCATTCCTAAGAAGTTATGTTTACGTCTTAATCCCTGGAATATGTGACTAAAACCTTATACAGCAAAATGTGTGACGGAATTAAGGATCTTGAGAGGGGGAGCTTTTCCTAGAGTATCTTGGTGGCCCCACAACTCAGTAAGTGTCCTTAAAAGAGTGAGGCAGAGGGAGAGATGACGACAAGAATAGAAGGAGACAATGTGACCATGAAGGCAGAGATTGGATTTATGAAGCCACATGACAAGGAATGCTAGCAAGCCACCAGAAGCTGGAAGAGACAAGAAACTGATCTCCAGTGGAGGCTTTGGAGGCAGTGTGAACCTGCTGACACCTTGATTTCAGACTTCATGCCTCCAGAACCCGGAGAGAACACATTTCTGTTTTCAGTCAAGGTTGAGGTCATTTATTCTGACAGCTACAGGAAAGTAATATGAGTGATTGGATAATTGAAGAACTTCTCTTTGCTAAGAAAACAATGAAAGAAGATTAATTGATAAATATATCCATTTCTTTCATAATAGGCCTTTTTTTTTTTTTTTTTTTGATATTACGCGATTGTACTCCAACCTAATAAAAATCGCGAGACCTAAAAAAAAAAAAAAAAAAAAAAAAATTCTTTA
>NW_012114544.1:5202823-5225210 GCF_000951035.1 Colobus angolensis palliatus | reverse complement strand
TGTGTGTGTGTGTGTATGTGTGTATTTTATCAGTGAGAATGATACACAAATATAGGAATAACTGTAATCTTCAATTCACAATAACGAGAAGGCCACTATTTCCCTTATGTAGCTGTTTTAATTGCAGTTGTTGTGGCACTAGGCTTTAAAGGAAACAGCAGTTAAACTACTGTGAGTGTTCATGGAATGTTGAGAATATAAATACAACTAAAATTGAAATTTGGAGATCATTCCAATGACCACAGGATTATTGATTTTTATTACCACTTTCCAAACATTTTGGAACTGCCATGAATAAACAAACACTTAGTATATAAACACCCACTTGCATTAGTGGCAAATATCTCCAGAGATGTTAGGGATATGTACAAAGCTGAGTAAATAGACAGAGTGCAGTACTTTTACATGCTTAGAATCTCAACAGAACATCTTTTGGATGAAAATATATAAAGGCATACTCACAGAAATAGCAATTACAATAGAGTATGCGTCAGTGAAACACTAGTTTAATTGAAATATTATGTGGCTTGCAAGAAAGTAATATGTTCAGCAAAATATCAAACGGTAAAAGCAGTATCTTTCTATTATTTCAAAATGTCTTATGAGGAATTTAGGAAAATTTAGAAATTGAAATAAGTAAGCATGTTGATCCCAGAACAATATTTTAAGCAAATGATTAAGACAAAATACACACACATGTGCATATATATATATATGCCTGTATATATAAGTATATGTGTAAATGTACATATTTTGAAGATAATTCAAATGATGATTGTAATGAATTATATAAAATTTTTCCTTATATTTAACATATGAAAATTTCAACATAGAGAAAAGTGTGCTGAGTTTTAAACAATCTTACAGATTTGTCTTCATCTCTAGAATGACAGTCATCTTGGTAGCAATGGAAGTAAGCAGAATTTTTAACTAATGAGGAAAAAATTGATCTGAATATCAAGAACGTAAACCCTGCTTAACTCAACAGCATGCGACTCAAATAACAAAGTAAGGCTGCAGAGCAGTAATAAGACTCTACCATTACAGATATGAGTCCCTTCTTTCCCACATAAATACCTCATGCTTTCCTTTTTCTTCTCAATCCTTTTGCTACTTTTCTTCACACTTTCATTTTCAATTTGTGAACTTGTTCATGCTTCATTGAGAAAACAGAAATAAACCTAATATTTCTTCATTTTCCTATCACCGCATTTATACTCTTATCTATAGACTTTCCTTTACCAATACCTACAATCTCCTATTTGGTGAATGATCCAGTCTTAACTTCTATTAGTGTTTAATCTCTTCCTTTGTGCTTTGGATCTTGTTTTCTTGACTTCTCAAGGACACCTGTTCTGCAATTCTTTTTTTCTTTCATCCATGTCATTCATTTACTACTCTCCACTCAATGGCTTCTCTATGATACCCACATACTATAGTGCCTTCTATTTTAAAGAAGAGTAAAATCATTGCCTGTTCCATTCCTAGTAAATAACTGCTGCCCCCATTTCTTTGCTTTACTGCATGAAAAAAATAAAATCTCTAGAAAAATTTTCAAAAAGTGCAAACAACAAGACTTTGTCTCAACCCACTTAGACGGCTCTCTCACATTTCCACCTAAATGACTATTTTAAAAATCATCAGTGCTCTGTCCATGTAACCAAATCTAATAGTATTTATTTGATTTTTTTATCTTACTGATGTTTTCAGAAAAATTTAACACAGTTGATCATTTTATATTCTTAAAATATTCTCTTATTCTTGGCTTTTATCACAATGCTCACCTAGTTTTTCCCTAGTACTTCAGTAACTCCATCTTCCTTTTCTTCTTTTCTAGCTCCTTCTCCTTTGATCAATATCTAATTAACACTGTAACTCTGCTCATACCATTCCATTCATAGTTTTAAATAAATGAGTAACATTATGTAAAAAAAAAATTTTTTAAGCCCAATATATTCCTTGAATTCCAGACTATTTACCTGATATCACCACTTAATATGCCCCAATTAATGAGCATGTCAAACTTCACATATACGAAGTTAACTTTTGCTATAAAACTCTACCTTAGCAGTGACCACTTCTCTGCATATAGCATTCAGTTTAGCTAGTTTCTCCAGTCAACAGCCCAGGGATCATACCTGATTCTTCTTTTTCACCTAATCCCTAAATCCCATTGCAAAGATTGAAGAGGTCTGGATATTGAAAGAGCCCACAAGGATACTTCCATAAGACTTTAATGATGACAAAGAGACTGCAGGCAAACATTGGAGGCCTAAGGGATATCCAGGCACAAACACCTTAGGGTCTTCCTTATTCTCACAAGGACACTCTTTTTCTCTAGATTGAACTGGCAAGATTTGTATGACAAATTATGATTTCAAAATAGTTAAAGGCAGGATTACCCAGTAGGATCTTTTCTTTGTCTTTGTTCATATAGCCAAGCTAGACTATGGAACCAATAAGTCAGGTGAAAGTCACGCAGGCCTGGGTGTTCCCAGAGAATATCAGACTATAAAAAAACACATCATAAATCATCCATAGTTATTCCGTTAGTTGTCTTTGTCTTTGCCAAATGTCAAAATCAGACATCCAATGTCCCCTAAGATGACCATAAAGCTGTTCCATTTCACTGCAAAATAGCTCCTTAGTATATACCCATCTTGCAGAAAATTCTGTTGACTCTGTCTGTAAAATATAGCCCCAAATTTCCAGCTAATCTTGGTCAAAACACCAACTTTTAAAATTTGGATAACCACCATAACCATGTAATTTATTCCATTTTACACTAATTTTCCCAATCTGCAGCAAATGATTTTATTTTATTTTATTTTATTTTATTTTATTTTATTTTTAGCACAAAGAGTTTTGCTTTTGTTGCCCAGGTGGGAGTGTAGTGGTGCAATCTCAGCTCACTGCAACCTCTGCCTCCTGCCTCCCAGGTTCAAGCGATTCTCCTGCCTTAGCCTCCCGAGTAGCTGGGACTACAGGAACGTACCACCACACCCATCTAATTTTTGTATTTTTAGTAGAGACAGGATTTCACCATGTTGGCCAAGATGTTCTCTATCTCTTGACCTTGTGATCCACCTGCTGCGGACTCCCGAAGTGCCGGGATTACAGGCATGAGCCATCGCACCCAGCCTGAAATATTTTAAAATAAAAATTAAATCATATCTCCCCTTCCATTAAAATACTCTAATGTACTTCCACTTCACAAAATAAATTTACCTTGTTTTATAGAAATATTAAGATAATTATTATAACGATCCTATGACAGAGATATTCTTATTTCCTCTATTCTAGTGTTGATGAAACTGAGCCCTAGAGAGGTTCAGGAACATATCCAGAGTCACACAGGTGGTCAGCATTAGAGCAAGGAGTTGAATACAGGACATCTATCTCTGAAAGTCATGCTATTAACTACTAAAATATGTTTTCCCTTGATAATTTGATTATACTTATATAAAGTAAGGTTTTCATGCATTCTTGATATACTGTGGAGTTATAGGGAACACAAGTTTGAAAGCTTGAAAAAAATAAGGATACTCTGCCTTCTTTTCTTACTGCTTAAAACTGTCTAGTGAAATTTTATGTCTTAAGCTAGGTCTCACAGGCACAATAATATATGAATTTTACCATTTATTAGAGAAACTAGAGCTTCATTTTAGGCTGAATTCCCTTCAGAGGCAAATAATAGGCTAAGGTTTTGTGTTTTTAAAAGTTTATGCTATTTGAGTGCCACTACTGTTCGTCACTATGAATAGGGCATGGTTAAGCAGACACTCTGTCATAGTTGAAATACATGATCTCTTTGTTTGTTTTTTTTTTTTTAACATACTTATGCATCTTTAGTTTCATCACATCCAATTATGAGATTATATCTCGCCATCGAATCATTCACCATTCTTGTCTCTTGTTCTTTGGGTGAGATGACAGCCAAGACACTAATATTGTAAAAATCAGTCATGGAACAAAATGTAGAAAAGTTCAATAAGATTTTGAAATAAAATGAGATATTCTCAAAACTTAGTGAGGCAAAGGGTTTTTAAAGCCATTTTTTTGCCCTTTAAAGTGTTCACATTGTGATTTAACCACATTATTACTAGGCAAGATAGGAGAATCTCATTTGATACACTTCATTGTATTTTATATTAAAACTCAGGGATTCTGAGGCTTTTAATGCATAGAAATGTAGCAGAATTTACATCTTCTACTTTAGTAATCAGCCATGTTATTGTCTGTTACCCTTTTCTGATTCCAATGTCAGAAATAATTCTTCTATCTATGTCTCAGACTGAATTCATATGTGACTTAGGGTACAAATGGAATATTGCACAATCTTTTTTTAGCAGATATAAAATAAATAGAACTCAACCAGAAATGTAATTAATTGAATATAATTTAATAACACCAGTAACATTTCTTCTCAAAATGTCGACATACTATATTATGACAGAGTCTTTGTAGAAATACATATAATCTTCCTGGCAAAGAATTAAGATAAAACTTTATTTTAAAAAATTACTGCATTTTGCTATTGTAAAATGTTCACTCCTGGAAAATAAAATACACACTTTGCAAAATAGTTTTCATTACATTTGAAAAATGAAAATTATGAAGTGACTGTATAGTTCTAGAAATGTATACTTGCAAATAAATAAATTCTGATTTATCAATATTAAAGCATCTTCAGGGTAGGATGAGGATAGTCAAATAGGTTCTTTGTGGTGTAAGAAACACTAACACAGTCCATCTTTATTTCATTTTTTTTCCTCTTGTTACAGACTAGGTCTCCCTATGTTGCCCAGGCTAGAGTGCAGTGGCTATTCACAGGTGCAATCATAATGCACTACAACCTCTAACTCCTGAGCTGGAGCAATCCTCCCACCTCAGTCTCCTGAGTAGCTGGAACTACAGGCTCACGCCACCACACTAGGCCTATTATTGAAGAGTAAATATTTTAAGCCTTATGTTATGACATTTATGTGATTTTAAAAGTTGATTTAAAAATTGTACTGCAATATATTATTGGAAAACTACTTTAAAAATAGTAATAGTGATTATCCTGCCTGATATTGAAACTCTAAATTTATCACAATTAAAATACAATGGTGTTGTCTTAGGGATATATAGACCTACCAATGAACAAGTAGATCCAAAAATAGACCCATATAGTAAAGTTGGCTTACGATATTTGATATTTCAAACTAGAGAAGGATAGACAAGTTAGAAAATACTTGCTTGCTAATTTGGAATCAATTTTGAAAAATTAAAATCCCGACCTACATTATACTCAAATGTAACTAAATGTATTTCTTATGTAAATGTTTTAAAAAAAGTTAAAATAATTATCAAAAGTCAGGAGAATACTTAGAAATCATTTTGAGTGCCACAAATCTTGTTAAGCAAGATATTATTTTATGATTCATAAAGGAAAGACTGCATATTTAATTACATATAATACTAAACTCAAATAGAGCAAAAAGTTCTCTAAATCAACTAAAAAGGCAAGTGATCGGCTGGATTAATATTATTTTCAGCATATGTAACCAAATAGCTTTTAAAATTAATAAGAAAATAAAATTAGGAATAGAAAAATAATTTTAAAAATACAAAGAAAACTGTGACACATACACATTCATAAACACATACAGACACAATAAATGCAAATTATTAGTTAAGCATGTAAAATGAGCAGTTTTGGTAGTAGCTGGGAATATAAACTTGAAAAAATAAAGATTTACTCTCTCTCCTAGGTTAGAAAACGTGCAAAAGATTGTTTATATCTAGAGTTGGAGAATGTGTAGATGTGTGGAGTAAAAACAGACTCTTACATTAGCAGGCTTCTGAATTTATAGGTGTATTGGGTTTTGGATATAGATTTCTCTATGTTTCCCAAAATTTTAAAAGTCTATAAACTCAAAGAAGCCATCTTTTCTAGCTGAACTAATATATATGCCTAAACGAAAATATAAAAGACTGATTACTACAACAACAAATTTTTGAAACAATCTTAATTTCTATCAAAAGAGACAAAGTTAATTAAGCTGTAACACATTGATAATATAAAAATCTATGCATCCTGGAGCTGGACATGGTGGCTTATGCCTGTAATCCCAGCATTTTGGAAGGCTGGAGGCAAGCGGATAGTTTGAGCCCAGGATTTTGAGAACAGCTTAGGCAACATGCCAAAACCCTGTCTCTACAAAAAATACAAAAATTAGCCAGAAATAGTCGTGCACATGTGTGGTCCCAGCTACTGGGGAGGCTGAAGTGGGAGGCTCACTTGAATCTGGGAAGTCAAGGCTGCAGTGAGCCACGATGGTGCCACTGGACTCCAGCCTGCACAACAGAGTGAGACCCTGTCTCAAAAAAAAAGTAAGTGTGTGCATCAATTTAACATGTATATATTAAGAAGTAATGATATGGACAATCTCAACTATATACTGATGAATGGAGAAAATGTAACACATTTACATTGTGATCCAATTAAAATGCAGCAGCATGTTTGCCATAATGCCTGGCTAATTTTGTATTTTTAGTAGAGATAGGTTTCTCCATGTTGGTCAGGCTGGTCTCGAACTCCCGACCTCAAGTGATCCGCCCACCCTGGCCTCCCAAAGTGCTAGGATTACAGGTGTGAATCACTGCACCTGGTTGAGCTGAGGATAAGAATGAAGTATAAAGGGGAGTTAAGAATGTTTTAGAGGATTATATTACATTAATATTGTATATATTTACATATTTATCTATATATTGATATGAAAATGTGTTGAATATGAGTATGGATTCCACACTGTGCTAAGAACTGTAAATACAAGATAGTGACAGTTTTTTATTACACAATCAATATTTCCAATTATAATCTGGTAAACAGGAAAGCAAGTTCCTATTAAACCTAGGTAAATAATTTTATTGCTATTAAAATAATACTGAATGAGAATATTCACGTTAAAGGAGTCAGAAAGGCAGAAAAATATATTATTTATAAATGTTTCATTTCAATTGTTAAGAGCATGGTCTACTAAAATTTTATGAATTATGTATTGCTTAAAAAAATACATGAAAGAATTTCTTGTATATTTAGACAATGAAACATTAAAACATCAACAGTATAACAAACAAAATCTATAATCATACCTGTTAGGTTAATTCAGTAATTAATTATTATAATTAATTATAGCTCACTCAAACTTGTGCTATTATTCTAATGAACTCAACTGCCTCTTGAGTAAAGATTTTTGATATCCTGATTCAGTCTATTTGATACGGTCTCAAAGTTAAGTAAAGCCATCAGAAGCCTGTGTACAATAGTATCCGAATAATTATTTTCCAAAAAGATCTGAGACTTTTTTTCTTTTTAAAGACAAAATATGTTGGGCTGTAGCTGATTAAAGGTTCTTTCAGGTTACCATCAGAGTAAAACAGAAAACTACTTGTAGATGACAAAAACTGACAATGATTGTGGTTGTTATTAGATAACACTTCAAAAGAGAGAATGGATGAGAGTTCATTACAATAAAAATGCAACTGATAGGAAAATTTGTTTCTAAAGCATAAAAAACAAGATACTATGAATACAGTTAAAGCAGACAAGATTTTAAGACAAAATATCAGTGTGTACTGATGTCTTTATTTTTAAAAGTGGGTATACATTGCATCTTATTTATAAAAATGTTGAACATAATATTTATAGAGAAAAATATTTACATGTAACAAAATTGTAGGAGACAAAATATCCCATGAGTAGATCAATAATTATTTTAAACAAACCAAAAATATATTTTAAAAATCAAATAAATAAATTAAATAAATCTAGAGTAATTCTAAATGTCTATATATTAGTAACATTTTACTTATACAAATTTTACTAACGTATGGCTGAGCAGCTGAGGTACAAGACATACCATTTAACATTTGATTAGGAGAAGGTAAAATTTTTAAAGTGGTTGAGAAATTTGAACACATGATTAAAACAGAATGATAGGCTACTGAGAAATACTTAACAACCTGTTTAACAACCAAAGATTTTATAGTTAGCATAGGAGGCAATATGATGGTAAATAACCTTAGTTCTCTAACTGAGAAATTTGTCTTTTTTTAAGTCATCAAGGCCATGATAAACATAAACCAGAGATGGTTATTCTAATAGGACCAAATTTGTATTATTTTGAGACATATGGTAAGGAATAAGCATTTACAACTTCTTATTAAGACTAAGTCAATAATCCAAGAAAATCTAAGCACAAGCACTTTTTCTAAAATCTTATAAATAAAAGTATAAAATTTAGCTAGCTTTGATTACAGCTAATAAAATGTGCCCTCTCCAAGCTTCCTACAATTTCTGTTTCCATTAGACCCTATAATTTCCTTTTCATCATTTTGAAACAAGTAAATCTTTAGAAAGAAAAGACCCTCATTTTTTCTTAATAAAAATACAATCCTTATAGTACAATTTCTCAAAGCAGAGAAAAGAACACATTTAATAACAACAGAAATTATAGTCTCTCCATCACGTATAAAGAAGTAAAGGTATATAAACTTTATATCTCTACTTATTAAGCAATTTTTCAGAATTATATCATAATTAGAAATGAGGTAGTTATCTGTTGAATATCCATTAATTAGTTCCATTTAGTATCAACCTGAGATTTAAAGTTACTGAATGATGTTAGAAAATGTGTTTAAAGATAACATACTGCAAAGCATATGACTGAAATAAAATTCATCACAATAATGATTCTTTGGCTAAACATGAATTTATATATTTTGAATCTTAAACTTTAAATAGAAATAATATTAGCTTATTTAAGCAGTATACTTGAAAAAAATTCGGAAGCAATAGTCAAATAAAATAAAAATGTGTGCTACTATTTATTAAACTTAATGCTAATGTCTCAGAAAAAAGAAAGCTGTTTTCATTAAACCAAACATATTAAATTAGTCTTCTTGACAAATATTTAACTATATATGAACTTGAATCTTTTTGTTTGATGCTTTTATCACTCAATTTTTAAAAATTGTGATAAAATATATATAACATTTACCATTTTGACTATTTTGGGGTGTACATTTCAGTGACATTATATACATTCACATAGTTGGGTCTCATTATCACTATCCGTCTCCAGAACACCTGTGTCATACCGAACTGTACATCTATCCATTAAAAAATAATTCTCCATTCATGCCTTCTTTTAGTTCCTGGTAACCATTATTTCACTTTCGCCTCTAGGAGTATGGCTCTTCTAGGAAGCTCATATAAGTGATGTCACATAGTATTTCTTCTTTCATGTTTGGCTTATTTCACTTAGCATAATGTTTTCAAGTTTCATCCATGTTTTAGTATGTATCAGAATTTCATTCTTTTTTAAGATAATTATATTCCATTGTATATAGAGACCATATTTTGCTTCTCTGTTCACACATGTGAATAATGCTGCCTAAACGTGTATATACACTTATCTGTTCAAAATTCTGGTACAGTTCAGGACAGCAGGACAACTTAAGATGGGGCTCCCAGGTCACAGGTGGATTCAGATATTTTTTGATTGGCAATTGGTTGAAAGAGTTATTATTTAAAGACCTCGAATCAATAAAAAGGAGTGTCTGAGTTAAGAAAAGTAGTTGTGGAGACCAGGGTACCTATTATATAGATCTCATAGGTGGTTGCTCTTGGAGGCAATAGATAGCAAATGGTTTATATTCAGAACTTTAAAAGATGCTGTACTCACTCAGCTAATCTCTTCAGTATCAAAAAAAGACCTGGAAAGGGAAGGGGGTTATCTAGAGAATGTAAATTTCCCCTACAAGAGACAGCTTGGCTGGGCCATTTCAAAATATGTCAAAAAATATATTTTGGTGTAAAACATTTTAATTTCTTTCAGGGTCTGCTATCTGTAATGTTATGCTATATTGGAGTCAGGATGGAATTTTTTATTTTATTGCTACAAAGAGTTTACTTGGTCAGTCTTGAGATCTCTGCTTTCATGTTAGTGCTAGTAAGTTGTGCCTGAATTCCAAAGAGAGGAGAGTATACACTCCAAAGAGTGTTCCATTTTGCATTAATGGCATGAATTCATTTTTCAAGGTTACTTTGGAATCCTCTTGAATGGGAGGAGGGGTCCATTCAGTCAACTGGCAGCCTACAATTTTATTTTTGGTTTTCAGGGGATTTGTCACTCATTACTACTATCTAGGAGCACAGGGCTCAGATAAATTTCAACATTGTGGAAGAAAAGATTCAATGAAGACCTAAGAATGGAATACAATTTTATTTTTTTCCTTTGATACAGTGAACTTTTCAAGGAATCCCAAATCACAGTCAAAGAATAAGTGCTAACAGGAACTTAACTGGTTTGAAAGGAAATATATCATCACTGTTTTATATTTTTAGGCATTTACTTAATAAAGACATATTTAAGATTTTTAAATTAGCTTACCATATTATATTTCTTAAATTGATTAATTCATTAATCAATTTATTATATTTATTTTGAAAATTAACATTGTTTATCCATCTACTTTAATATTCTACAAATACAGGAAATACTTTTAAGGTACCACGAATATAGTCATTCAGTTGTGCTTGAAGAGTTCCATTGGTAATAAAGTAATTATTATTATTTTTAGATGCTTTATTTCATGATTAGATACCTATAACATATTTAAAATTATATCTTATATTTAAACAATAATAATTTATCTATCTTTCCCTCATTAGTCCAATAAAGTCTCCATAAAGGAACAGAATAGGTGGATCCAGATTTTGGAATATAACTGTTCTTTTCTCTAAAAGCACATAACAGACCAAATATAACATCTGAAGAAAAAATAGGGAACTAGGCATAAACAGACTAAGGAGATTCTGTTTGATATGTTTATTAATGGAAAAGGGCAAGTCTCAAAAGTAACCATATCCCCAAGTTCACAAGAGATATCTTCAATATTAAGGAATCAGTAACATTCTTAATGTAGTTTTTACTTCTGAGCTAATTTAAATAATATGATTTTTATCTTAAACAAAATAAAAATTAGAAGCTGAGTTTCTTGTAGTGTCATTAAAAAAGAGTTGAGTATGAAAATTGAAATTTTATCTTATTTATTTTTTAAGATATGTTCAGATCAAACATTTTTATTAAGAATATTACATATGTGATTTTGTGTACATTCTACTGCATCACAGGAGGGGGCACATAATTTCCATTTGTCTTTTATTGGTGAGATTGAGTGCATTAGTCCATTCTCATACCACTAAAGAAAATTGAAATTTTAAATCCTATAAATGTCAAGCAATACAAAAATAATAACAGACAAATCATTGCATACTGATTATTTTATTAAAATATACGGTAATTTTGTTGGCAACAAATTTTCCAAAGATTTAAATAAAGAAAATGCTAATGAGCGAGGAAGAAGGAAGAAATCAGTTAGGCAGGCAGGCAGGGCGGGTCCTCAGTAGAACTCCTTCAAACCAAGAACAGACTGAAAATCAAACTGCAGTCACCATGTAAACAAAAGCCCACATCCGTAAATGCAAACACCCAATCTGTGAGCCCAGACGAACAAACTTCATTCCTGTTTTGGGCATATTTCTCTCCCTACAGCACCTCTTTGTCCCATTGTGCATACTTCCTCCCTATTGGCTCTTACTTTCCACCTGTTTTACGTATACCTATCTTTCTGTGATTGGCCACCAGGCACGTCTTCATTCGCATAGAATGAAATGTCACTCCATCCGCTGATTGGTTGCAAGCCAAGCCTTCATTTCTGCCCCCGATTGGTTCTTTACACTTACATTTCTCTTTCTGAATGGGGCTATTTCCAAAATGGCAGGCAGACCTGGCTGCACACTCCCTGTCCTTCCCAGTCCATAAAAACCCTGAACTCAGCCCACCAGTAGGCAAATCTCTTCTCTCTCTGCTGAGAGCTTTTTCTGTTACTCTGCCTTGTTCACCCTCTGGCCTCTGGTGTCTGTGTGACTTACTCTTCTTGGTTGTGAGACAAGAACCCAGAACTCTCCAAACTCCAGGAGCACAGGAACTGTAATGCTCCAGCTTGCTGAACTACCGGCAGTGGAAGCAAAAGAGCTGTAACACTTATTCTCACTCACAGAACTATGGGAGTGGAGAAGCCACTGGGTGCCACTTCCTGCCACTCACCAAGCACTGGAAGTAGGAAAGTTGCAACACAGATACTAGTAATAATAAAATTCAAGAGTTTTTCTTTATACATAACAAATATTTTCTTTAAATTAACACAAATAATTAAGTTCAAAAAGAATCATGGGAGAAAACCAAAGAGAAATAAGAAAATAATCTCAGAACCAGAAGGAATGAAGAGAATTAGAAGATTACTTGACCTAAAATGATGCTGTAAGAGTTGGAAAGCCCCAACGTATTTATAGAGCATATGAATATTTATAAAGATCTACATCATTTTTAAAAAGCTACCTATTTCAAATAGTTCCATCAATGACAATGAAAATACATATACTCCAAATATTTAAAATATGCACACTCTGTTGGAGCTCAGAAACCATTATCCTGAATACGGCATTTGACAAAATGAACTAAAGAAGCATCAGTGTCTCTCTGATGCCTCTTCTCTCCCCTCTCTCCCACAAAAGTTGAAGTTTCCTTATCTGTCTAAGATTGACATCCAGCAGGAAGAACAATTGAATTGTCTTCCCCTCCCTATCATTATCTATTACAGAAAATGAGACTAAGAATGTAACCACATCTGAATAGATCCTTTTACAAGATTGTGACTGTCTCCAAGGATCACTTAAATCCAAAAGAGGGGCCAGGAGGGTCACAACTGTAATCCTAGCACTTTGGAAGGCTTAGGTGGAGGACTGTTTGAAGCCAGGAGTTCAAGTCCAGCCTGGGCAACATAGCAAGATCCAGTCTCTACAAAAACAAAAATGAAAATAAATTAGCCAAGTGCAATGGTGTGTGCCTGGAGTTCCAGTTACTCAAGAGGCTGAGGCAGACGGATCATTGAAGCGCAGTGATTGGAGGCTACAGGGAACTACTACTGAACCACTGTATTCCAACCAAGAGGGATGCAGCAGGACCCTATCTATAAAAAAGTAAACAAATAAATAAATTCCAAAGAGAACTATTTACATGTTAATTTCTGTTTCCTGATCCAGTCATTCATCAAAGGAACGATTTATTACCCTTCAATACAATTCTGCTTCTCCCTCCTCCCATAACCCAATTTAACAGGATCCAAACTGCCATTCTTGCTTTAACCTGTGAGCTTACATGGTGTATAAGTTTCTATACCTAACTGGGAGGTTGAATCTTCATTACAAAGTCTCCAGTGTTTATCCATTAAATAAATTTGTATGTTCTTTCTCCTATTAATCATTCTGTCCCATGTCAGTGATTTTTGGCAAACCTGTGGCAGGTCAGGTCTCCATTAGCAACCAGAGCAGACTTCAACAACTTACTGTAACTCTGATGAATGTACAAAGTAAACATTAAAGAACTGGAGGAACTGGTGCCTTAGTACAAAGGCTGGAATGTAAAAACAAGTCCGTTAAGACCCTGCCTGGGTTTTCTCAGACCTTAGATTTTAATTAAAATAATATTGCGCACCTTGTACCAGGACCCACTTCAGATAAAATCATTGTTCCTAGGCTCTGAAGTAATTTTCCAGACTCCAGACCCTACTTAAAGATTAGAAAGAGGGAAACACTTCAGCTTGCAGGTGTACTCCACACAAAGAAATATGGTTTGAATGTGAATAAGCACTGGAGAAAAACTTAGAGCTTTGAGTTGGTCTGGTGAGTTACTCTGATCTCCTCCCTGAAACTGGTTGTGGAGGTAAACACCCTTCTTTCCTAGTCTGTCTGCATCTCGTTATTGGACCACAAGAACAAGCAGCCAGAGCCCCATTCAGTACAGAAAAAAATCTTGTAGGGGTCAAGAGCCTCGGACTCCACAACTTCAAATATCTTTAAAGTTAAAAAACATAGTAAACAAAAAAGGGGGAAAATATTTCTAATTTTTTAAAAGACAAACAGCTTTATGTCCAAATGAAGATATCACAAAGAAGTTTCTTTAGTTAAATAACTAACATTTTGAATAATAATTCAAAAATTCTAAATAAAGTAGTAACACAAATAATTCATATTAACTTAAAAACAAATAGTGCACAGCAATCAAATAAAGATTTTACCAAGAATACAAGATTAGAAATGTATTTTTATGATCAATTAAATAATCAGATTAAAATATATAACTCTACAAAGGCTGAAAAGAATTTGATAAAATGCAAAATAATGTTAAATATTATAAAAATTGAAATGAATGAATAATTTTTTAAATTCTTGGAATACATAGAAGTAGATAAAAAGATTTAGCCAGAAAGCCAACTTCAAAGTAATGAAACAATAGCAGAAATTATCCCTTTTAAAGTAGAAATAAAATAGATCCCTAAAATTGACATTACTATGTAACATTGTTTAAGGAGATGGTAGCTACTATAATTAGAAATTAGAATAAAGAAACGTATCTATATGGGAAAGGATATAGTAAAATGTTTATTACTTGAAAGGTAAATTTGATTATCTTGAAAGCTTAATATTATTAACTTAAACATTTTATGAATTATAATTTAATAGATTACTATGTTCCAAGTTAATATTTTAGAGGAAAAGTATACCTATGTAAAACAATGGACAGTTTGAAAATGAAATGCAATAAAAGATTAAATGCAGGATTAAAAGCACAAAAAATAAAATTTCAGCCACAAATTTATTAACAAGTATAAACGTAAATATTGAAAAAAAAAATTTGTCAACTTTGTCAAAGATGAGTTGGTTGTATGTGGCTTTGTTTCTGGGTTCTCTATTCTATTCCATATACTCATGTATCTATTTTTGTACCAGAACCATGATGTTTGGGTTACTATAGCCTTAACGTGATGCCTCCAGCTTCGATCTTTAGCTTAGGATTGCTTTGGCTAGTTGGGCTTTTTTTTGGGGGGTTCCATGCGAATTTTAGAATTCTTTTTCTAATTCTTTGAAAAATGACATTACTAATTTGATAAGAATTGCATTGCATCTGTAGATTGCTTTGGGCAGTATGGTCACCTTAATTATATTGATTCTTCCAATCCACGGGCATAGGATGTTTTTCTATGTGTTCATGTCATCTATTATAATTCCTTCCATCAGTGTTTTGTAGTTCTTCTTGTAGAGATCTTTTACCTCCTTGGTTAAATATATTCCTAGCTATTTTATTTTATTTTATTTTTTCTTATTGTAAATGGGATTGAGTTCTTGATGTGGTTCTCAACTTCAACATTATGGACGTTTAGAAACTACTAATTTTTGGCCGGGCACGGTGGTTCATGCCTGTAATCCCAGCACTTTGGGAAGCCTAGGAGGGTGGATCACGAGGTCAGGAGATTGAGACCATCCTGGCTAACACCGTGAAACACCGTCTCTGCTAAAAATACAAAAAATTAGCCAGGTATGCTGGCGGGTGCCGTAGTCCCAGCTACTTGGGAGGCTGAGACAGGAGAATGGCGTGAACCTGGGAGGTGGAACTTGCAGTGAACCGAGATCGTGCAACTGCACTCCAGCCTGGGCGATGAGCAAGACTCCATCTCAAAAAAAAAAAAAAAAAAAAAAAAAAAGATATACTACTAATTTTTGTGCATCAACTTTGTATCCTGAAACTTTACTGACATCATTTATCAAATCTAGGATTCTTTTGGAGGAGGAATCTTTAGAGTGTTCCAGGCACAAGATTATATCTTCAGTGAACAGAGATATTTTGACTTCCTCATTTTTAATATGGATGACTTTTAATTATTTCTCTTGACTAATTGCTCTGCCTAAGACTTTCAGTATTTTGTTGAATAGGAGTCGTGAAAGTGAGCATCCTTGTCTTGTTCTAATTCTTACTGGGAATGCTTTCAGTGTTGCACTGTTCAGTAGGATATTGGTTGTGGGTTTGTCATATATGACTTTTATTATTTTGAGATATGTTCTTTGATGACTATTTTATTGACGGTTTTTACTAAGAAAGGATGCTAGATTCTATTATCAAATGCTTTTTCTGTATCTATTGAGATGATCATATGGTTTTTGTTTTATGTGGTGAATCACATGTGTTGATTTACATATGCTGAACCATCCTTGAATTGCTGGAATAAAAGCAACTTGATCATGGTGTGTTGTCTTTTTAATATGCTGTTGGATACACTAGCGAAAGAACAACCTATTCAATAAATGGTGCTGGAAAAAGTTGAATAGTCATATGCAAAATAATGAAACTAGACCCATATCTCTCACCCTAAACAAAAATTAACTCAAGATGGATTAAAGACTTAAATCTAAGACCTAAAACTCTAAACATCCAAAAAAAAGCCTAGGAAAAAGTCTTCTGGACATTGGTCTACATAAAGAATTTATGACTACGTCCTCAAAAGCAAGCATTAAAATGCATAGACAAATGAGCCTTATTTACACTAAAAACTTCTCACAGAAAAATAACCAATAGACAACATACAGAATAAGAGAAAATGTAAACTATACAACTGACAAAGTTCTAATATCCAGAATCTAAAATAAACTTCAACAGTTCAATGAGAAAAAATATATAACGCAATTCAAAAGTAAGCAAAGAATATAAACAGATATTTTTTTGAAAGAGGACAAGCAGGCAACCAACAAATGTATAAAAAAAAGTTAAACATCACTAATAATCAGTGAAATGCAAATTAAAACCAGAGTGAGATACCATTGTGGCAGTCATTTATACCAGATGTGAGAGACTATTTTATACCAGGCTATTATTAAAAAGTCAAAAAACAAGAGATGTTAAAAAAAGTCAAAAAGCAAGGATGTAGAGAAAAGTAAATTCTTATACATTATTGGTAGACATATAAATTAGTACAATTTATGGAAAATGATATGAAGATTTTTCAAAGAACTAAAAATAGAACTATCATTCAATCCAGCAATCTCACTACTGGGAAAATATGTATACATATAAGCTATCTCCCTATATATGTGCATCTATAAAATTGTGTGCATATATATGTGTGTGTGTGTCTATGTATATGTGTGTCTCTCTATATATATGTATCTATGTATCTATATATGTGTGTGTATACCTATATCTACATATCTGTGTGTGTATTTATATGTGTATCTGTATACACATATATATGTGTATATATAAAGTATGTATGTGTGTATTCCATTATATATACATAATGGAATACTACTCTGCCATAAAGACAAAAAGAAGAATGAAATCATGTATTTTGTAGTAACATGGACAGAAATGGAGGTCATTATCCTAACTGAAATAACTCAGACACATAAAGTTGAATACTACATGCTCTCACTTATAAATGGGAGCTAAACAATGGGTACACATGGATGTATAGAGTGGAAAAATAGACCTTGGACACTTCAAAATGGGAGTGGGGGAGGTTTGAAAAATTACCTATTACAATGTTCCCTGTTTGCATGATGAGTACACTAAAAGCCCAGACTTCACCATTATACAACATATCACGCAACAAAACTGTATTTGTACCCACTAAATCCATAAAAATAAGAAATTTAAAAAGGAATAATAAATTAAAAAGTTAATACATTGTCAAGAAGAATACATTAAAAGTACATTCTCAATGAGTAGAAACTGAATATCATTAAACCATTAATACCTTGAATATCTAAAAGATCTACACACTCCCTATGACCTTCTAAATAATATAAGTAGAATACACACACACACACACACACACACAAATATACATATCACAAACTGGTTTTTATCAACACAATAATCAAGGGAAAATAGGGGAAATCTAAGGAGAGTAATAAACCCTCTGATGTGGATAGGAACAGATACATTAGATAGTACAACTCAAAGTGGTGATAATTAAGAACTATAATTAAATTTTATTCTGCAATTATATTCTTCTGGAGTGAAAATGGTTAGACAAATCAGTGAGAAATATGGATAAAAATGAAAATTAGAAAATTGAAACCATGGTGATATTTTAATAAGTTATGTTTACATTTTATAACATTGGTTTAAAAAGCAATTATATGATAGGGTTGTTTGTTTTATTCTTGTAAATCTGTTTAAGTTCCTTGTAGATTCTGAATATTAGATCTTTGTCAGATGGGTAGATTGCAAAAATATTCTACTCTCCTGTAGATTGCCTGTTCACTCTGATGATAGTTTCTTTTGCTGTGTAGAAGCTCTTTAGTTTAATTAGATCCCATTTGTCAATTTTAGGTTTTGTTGCATTTGCTTATGGAGTTTTTGTTATGAAATCTTTACTAATGCCTATGTCCTAAATGGTATAGCCTAGGTTTTCTTCTAAGGTTTTTATAATTTTGAGTTTTATATTCAAGTCTTTAATCCATCTTTAGTTATTTTTTGTATAAGATGTAAGGAAGGGGTCCAGTTTTAGTTTTCTGCATATGGCAGCCAGTTTTCCTAGCACCATCAAGAACTGGGTGTTTCAAGACGGTGTCCGGAAGGATGAGGGGAGCACTCAAGTGGGAGGGAGGGGAAAACTAAAACTTTGTTACTCTAAGCAAATATCACAACAAAAACAGCCTTATAACAAGAGAAGATAAAATGTAAACAAATCTCAACAAAAATGTAACCAGAAGCTTATCAGATCACAGGAAGAGTCATCACTAGAGTCAGAAGGCAGATGCTGGGGATCTTGCCTTTGGAGTTGCAGCCTCCCTAGCACAGGACAACAGCAGACTTCAGCTCCTCTTTCAAGTAAGCTCCGTTTATTAAGACTAATTGTTACTTTGGGCACCCTCTGTTGTTTGTTCAGGAAGGCACTTACCAAGCAAGCAACATTGAAACAGTGGCTCCCGGAGCAGTGTTCTGGGAGCAGTGCTTGAAAATGCTCTTCTGGACTTGAACAGTCATTGTGGGAGCAGTGTCTGGGGATATGTTCCAGGACGTGCGTTAATTTCTGGGCTTTTAGCCAAATCTTACACAAGTTGTTAACCTTTTCACCTTTGATGCCCCTGCCTCTTATAGATAGAGGCATACTTTTTTAAACGGCGTTAGTGTGGCCAATTTTTCCGCTCCCCACAGTGGGCAAAGAACATGAACAGACATTTCTCAAAAGAAGACATTTATGTGGCCAACAAACATATGAAAAATAGCTCAACATCACTGATCATTAGAAAAAATGGAAATGAAAACAATGAGATATCATCTCATGCCAGTCAGAATGGTATTTATTAAGAAGGCAGAAAACAACTGATGCTGGCAAGGCTGTGGAGAAACAGGCAAGTTTTGACACTGTTAGTGAGAATGTAAATGAATTCAACCATTGTGGAAGACAGCGTGGCGATTTCTCAAGGATTTAGAGGCAGAAACATCATTGGACCCTGCAATCTCATTACTGGGTATATACCCAAAGGAATATGAGTCATTCTACTGTAAAGATACATGCACACGTATGTTTATTAAAGCACTATTTACAATAGCAAAGACATGGAACTGACGCAAATGCCCATCAATGATAGACTAGATGAAGAAAATATGGTACATATATACCACGGAATTCTAAGCAGCCATAAAAATGAATAAGATCATGTCCTTTGCAGGGACATGCATGAAGCTGGAAGCCATTATCCTCAGTGAACTAACATAGGGACAGAAAACCAAACGCTGTATGTTCTCATTCATAATTGGGAGCTGAACAATGAGAACACAGGGACACAGGGAAGGGAAGCAACACACACCAGGGCCTGGAAGGGGGCTAGAAGGGAGGGAGAGCATCAGAACAAATAACTAATGCATGCAGGGCTTAAGAACTAGATGACAGGTTGATAGGTGCAACAAACCACCATGGCACACATATACTTATGTAATAAACCTACACGTTCTGCACATCTATCCCAGAACTTAAAGTAAAATAAAAATTGAAAAATAATAATAAAATAAAGAACAATTATAGTCAGGTCTATTGAGTACCATTGAAAAAAAAATTCAGCCTCTAATATTTTCATAATAAGAAATTATAAATTAATAATGTAAATATATATATATATTTTGTACTACTGGAAGAAAAGTTTGACATTCTGAGCACTTACTATGTTGGATTCAATAAATGGAGTGATATGTAGTCATTGTATTAGATATGGTAAGTAATCTGGAAATGATTTAAAGTATATGGAGGATGTGCATAGATTATATGCTAATGCTATTTCTTTTTATAAAATAAATGATCACCTGTGATTTGGGATCTTCAGGGGTTTAGGAATGAATTTTCTAGAAATACCAAGGGACAATTGTATACAAATTACTTAGTATCTAGCTCATTGTAGGTACTCAGTAACATATTTGCTAAATGAATGAATGAATATTATTAGAAATGCAGGGCTAGGCCGGGCATGGTGGCTCACACTTGTAATCCCAGCACTTTGGGAGGCCAAGGCGGGTGGGTCGCGAGGTCAGGAGATCGAGACCATCGTGGCCAACATGGCCAAACCCTGTCTCTACTAAAATACAAAAAATTAGCCAGGCATGGTGGTGTGCACCTGTAGTCCCAGCTACTAGGGAGGCTGAGGCAGGGGAATTCCTTGAACCCTGGAGGCAGATGTTGCAGTAAGTCAAGATCACACCACTGTACTCCAGCCTGGTGACAGAGCAAGATTCCATCTCAAAAAAAAGAAAAAAAAAGAAAAAAGAAATAAATAAAATGCAGGGTTAGCAGTTCAGAAAAGAGTGACTGAGAGATGCCATCAAGGATCTATGACTCAATTTTTCCATTGCCTCATCCATAGGGTGTTAGAGGACTGCTGCAACTCCAGGCATCATGTGGCCATTAAGAGCACTGAGAAAAGAATAAGCAATGGCTTTTAGTCTGTCTTTGTATCAGACAAGTAAAATATTTGCAAGCCCCCCTTAGCAGCATTGTACTCTTTTTGCGTATAACTGGGATATATCCTCTTCGTGCTAAAATAGATCTGAGATCATAATTATTTAGTAGTGTGTGTATCTAAACTGAAGGAATCAAAGTGAAAATCAGACATTGAATGTAACATTTATGTTCAACAAGTAAAACTTCAGCAAATGAAAATGAAATGAATGCTAAATATTAACATAGTTTTAGCTTATATCAAGTCAAAACTCTTCTTTGTTTAGTGCAAAAGTACTATTACAAATCCAAAAGAAGAAATACTAGAAAATTAAGAAATGGACAAAAAATTATCCCGATTGATCTTCTATCTTCCAATTTTGTCACATACAACTAATCCTCCACTTAGCCTCAGAGTGATACTTTCACAAATGTGCTTTCACTCCAGTCCTCTGCTCAAAACACTACAGTGACTTCAGCAAAATCCTGCTAAAGAAAAGTTAAAAGTTATCTTATATAATCCAATGCCTATATCCTTTCTCTTAGTCTTCTAGTCACAAGAGAGGTGCTTCAACATGAAAATTTATAAACCTCCACTTCTCTCTTGTCAGCTCCCATTTGTCTTGCATGATGGCTGTAGTCTCAGATTCCCTGACAAAACATGAGCAAACTTGCTGTGTTATTCAGACCAGGGTTGCAAAGAAGTAATCATTACTTTCTTGACTTTTTCCCTGTCTTCTAACTGAATGCAGATGATGATAGACATGGGCAGAACCAAGGAGAGAAGTATCCTTCAATCTCTTCCTGGAAAAAAGCCAGCCACCAGAGAACGAACACACACACACAGGCAAATATGCTCGGACCATTACATGAATACAAAACAAACTTGTTTGTTAGTCTCTTAAAATTGATGGATCTTAACTGAAACATTCTTATTAATACTGATGATGAGACTATTCATTCCACTCTACTGAGAATCCCCTCTTCCCTCTTATCCTAACTGATATCCCTGGAGTAGGCATGAACATATGACAACTTAAGATGTATTCTTTTTTTCACGTTCCATACCTTCTAAGACATTTTTCTCTCTTTTTAAGCCTTAGGGGTATAAAAACGCTCTCCAGGCTGAACATGGTGGTTCACACGAATAATCCCAGCACTTTGGAGGCCAAGGCAGGAAGATCAATTGAGATTTGAAGTTTGTGATCAAGCTGGGCAACATGGTGAGACTCTGTCTCTGCAAAAATTTAAAAACAAAAAATAAGCTGGGCATGGTGTTGCATGTCTGTAGTCCTAGCTACTTGGGAGGCTGAGGTGTAAGGATAACTTGAGCCCAGAAGTTTTGAGACTACAGCGAGCTGTGATCAGCTGCTGCAATCCAGCCTGGGCAAGAGACCTTGTTTCCTGAAAGACAGAGAGAGAGAGAGAGAGAGAGAGAAGAGAGAGAGAGAGAGAGAGCTGAGAAAGAGAGTGAGAGAGAGAAAGAGAGAGAAGGAAGGAAGGA
>NW_012114544.1:5187698-5202534 GCF_000951035.1 Colobus angolensis palliatus | reverse complement strand
GTGATCTTTTTTTATGATTGTATAAGTGTGTGTGTGTTGCTGTCTGCATTGCTATATTGCTTATTTCCACTGCACTTTGCAACTCCTTTTGCATCTATTTCCTCATTAAGAAAAAGTCTGATTTGATCTGTTAGTCACTAAGCAATATGGAATGTTTTATTACATACTATTACTGGTTCTAAATTTTTAGAAATGGTATCTCAATTATTGCTTAATAAAAAACTTATTAGACGTTAATTTTTCTTATTTTAGAGGTAATAAAAGTAAAGTGCGGCCGGGCGCGGTGGCTCAAGCCTGTAATCCCAGCACTTTGGGAGGCCGAGACGGGCGGATCACGAGGTCAGGAGATCGAGACCATCCTGGCTAACACTGTGAAACCCCGTCTCTACTAAAAAATACAAAAAAAACTAGCCGGGAGAGGTGGCGGGTGCCTGTAGTCCCAGCTACTCGAGAGGCTGAGGCAGGAGAATGGCGTAAACCCGGGAGGCGGAGCTTGCAGTGAGCTGAGATCCGGCCACTGCGCTCCACTCCAGCCCGGGCGACAGAGCGAGACTCCGTCTCAAAAAAAAAAGAAAAAAAAAAAAAGTAAAGTGCAAGGAAGTTAAATAACGTGTCCAAGGTCACATGGCTAGTAAATAATGAAGCAAAATAGAATTTAAACACTATTCAATACTTTTTTTTTTTTTTTTAACTAATCTACCCTATTGGCCATTGAGAAAATGAGGAATGACTTTTTTTGGTTCAGGTGTTAATTTCTGGTTCAATTAGTGGTGCTCAGAATGACAGTATTATTTAGGACATAACCTGGAGACATTTTATAAATTATAAACAGGTGTTTTTCTCAGAAGATTTAGGGTATCAGAGTGATTCAATACTGTAAACTGTCCATATCAAATATTAGATATATTGATTAAGCCTGATCTCCTCTTCCTCCTCCTCCAACTCCTTTTTTTCTTCTCTCTCTCTCTCTCCTCCAACTCCTATTTTTTCTTCTGTCTCTCTCTCTAATTTTTTTTCTCCTTTATTCCCATCTATAAGTTTGTCTCTGGCTTTATTTAAACTCT
Organism: Colobus angolensis palliatus; assembly: GCF_000951035.1. NCBI lineage: Eukaryota > Metazoa > Chordata > Mammalia > Primates > Cercopithecidae > Colobus > Colobus angolensis. The sequence continues at coordinate 5,201,470 of NW_012114544.1, read as the reverse complement.
GTCCTCAGTTACATCATCACCATAGATACATATATATTGTTTAAGTAAACTCATTATTTCTAAGATGATAATTGATCCCAGATAATAATATTTTTATTTAAAATTTAAAAGATATTGAGGCCAATAAATTAATTTAAATTTGCAAACTTGTTACTATAGGATAATGATATCAACATAAAATGTATTATGCTGTAATTGAGAATCAAAATTTTATAAAAATTTTGTATTGCAAATAGCTTTAAATATAAAACAAGAACTAAATTAGAAAAGACTTTGAATTTTTAAAAGATAAGACAGACACAAAAATGCCTTGCTCTCACTTTATGTGAACATATATTACTTAGGTTATTTTCCATTTGCCACTTTATGAAAATCCAAACCTTTGCTATATAGAAGTGTGAATTGATAGCTAGTATTTAATATTAAAAAAACTTGTAATTTGTCACACTGGGAAACACTTTATACATATATTTGTGTTGCACTATGTCATAAGACAACAAGATAGTCTCCAGTTTGACACATCAGAAATGCAATTTAAATCTGTCAAAAGAAATACAGGAAAGATATAGCTATTTCTGACTTCACAGTATAAACAATATACAAGGTTTTTTTAGTTGTTTAAATGAAACTTTTTTTTAACTGAGAGCATGAAATGCTGAAAGACAAATAAAACAGTGAGAAATTATTTTATTCTTTCAAAATTATATACTATATGTTTGGAACTTTCAATTAAATTTTTTAGAGTAAAATAGTTTGTCATGCTTTTACAATGAAAATAAAATTAGCAGATTTATAATGCCAATTAATAGTTTCAATGGTTATATCACATCAGTGAATTTTGAAGACATTAACAATTATTAATATTATCATCTGATTATTTAAAAAGTAAATACTAAAGTGCATATCATAAATTTTAGTTTTTGAATTTTAGGACCTTAAATTTGGTTAAATTCAAATTTATGGATTTAACTGTATCATGTATTATAAAATATGAAAATAATATGTTTAAACAGGGAAATTAGGCATAAATATATTTTAAATAGGGAAATTATGCTTGAAGACACTATTTAGGTGGAAATTTATCAATTGTAAGTGTCAAAAAATTAACTAATTATAGGCCCAAACAGTTCCTACAGTACCCACAGAAAACTGGGTATCTTGCATTATCAGATAAGAAATACTTGTATTTCTCATTATTAGATTAGGAATATTTGAATTTCTAGCATGTTCTATCTTCAGGTATTAAGAAACATCACAAACACTAAAAACAAAAGCAAAAAATCAATCACATTTTATTCAAGGGAGAAGACAACATATTTTCTAAAGCAAATATTTTTTATTGAAGTCCTGCTGTTGTGGCTGTAATGGTAACGCTGATTTTCGTAAACTATCTCCTGGAGGTTATGAGTGTGAGTAAAACATGCAAAGACATCTCATCAACGCATAATCATAGTTTACAATTTGACTCCAACATTGGGACATACATTCTGAGAGATATTTGTTTCTTCCATGTTATGTTCTTGGGAGATGGGTTTAAGAGGCCCACTTATATGCTATCATGATATAGCAGTTTCCATGTTACACTTCTGAATCTGCTCAGAATGTCTTCATTTAATAGTTTAAATTTCTAACATGATTTTTGGCAGATAGTGGGTCATCATGTATATATATATACACACACACACACACACTTGTTATTAAATGAGAAAACAAATATAAAAATTAAATTTTCTGTCTATCTCATTATATAATGACATACATTTAAGTGGAAACCTTCATAATGTGAAAAATTAATCAATCCTTCGATTTTGTAATAGGGATTTTTTCTGTGGATTTACCTAATGATCTACTCATGCGTCTAGAAAACTACATCATTAACTTTTAACTTTAATAAATTAATCAAAAGTGTGTATTTTTACTGACATACTGGCATATAATCTGCCCTTGAGAAATTGCACTATTTTTCTGAAATCTTTTTTCTTTGTTGATTTGTTTGGTTTTATTCTAAGATAATGGAATGATGAAATGGCATACAAATTCACTGACTGACCAACAAGGTACCGGAGAACGTAGTCATTACTTTATATATGTTATTTCACTAATCTCTTATGATCCTAAGAATGCCTGTTATTATTTGTTTTTATCTGTGAAAACAAAGTTAATCAACATAGCTTTAAAAAGGTGGCAGTCTATTGTAGTGCTAAATGAACAGAAACTTCACAATTGACAAATTGACCTTGGCTAAGATATCTATCTGAATTTTAATTTTGTTCTTCCGCCGGGTGCGGTGGCTCAAGCCTGTAATCCCAGCACTTTGGGAGGCCGAGACGGGTGGATCACGAGGTCAGGAGATCGAGACCATCCTGGCTAACACGGTGCAACCCCGTCTCTACTAAAAACTACAAAAAACTAGCCGGGCGAGGTGGCGGGCGCCTGTAGTCCCAGCTACCCGGGAGGCTGAGGCAGGAGAATGGCGTTAACCCGGGAGGCGGAGCTTGCAGTGAGCTGAGATCCAGCCACAGCACTCCAGCCTGGGTGACAGAGCGAGACTCCGTCTCAAAAAAAAAAAAAAAAAAAAAAAATTGTTCTTCCATAAAATCAGAATAATAGTACTCACAGCTTAAGTTGTTGTGAGAATTACATGATATTATTAATGAGAAAAGTATAGCACAGTGCCTGGTACATAAAAATGTTCGATATTTGTTAAGAGAGAGCAAGATTAAATAATGTGTCAAAGATCACAAAACCATGAACGAGAGCAGGGAATCTGATCATTTTATATTGTCCTTTGTCCATGTATTCCACAAAATCTACACTGGTTTAAAATTACATAGAAAATAAGAACTTTTAAATAAACTTTAGGTTTTCTAATTATCTATTACTTTTTAAAATTATTTTAATATATATCTCTAATTGTTTTCACTGATTAAGTTAACTATGTTTATGAAGTTAGTATTATCTTATCAAACTTAAAAACTTTACAATTCTTTGCATATCTGTATAGATTTAGTAGTTCACATAGAAAATTCTCTAAACTCACACTAAAAGGTTATTTGTATGAAAAGATTGTAGGACAGTGTGGTAGAGCAGACATGCAGAGATACCAGTAAGTGTAATTCAGACGGATAGATCGTAATTTCAAGGGTTTATTGAGACAGACAAATAGTTTTCATCAGGTAAGTTGGTATCTCTAAGTACTCCTTAAGTTTTCACTATCATGCCTGCCTGTCATTCCTATTAAAGTTCTCAAGGTTGATTTCTCTTTCAACAGTACTGGTTTAAAAAAACAACTGAATGCACTGTTGATTGTTTGTGTCCTGCTGCAGTGTAGACCCAACATGAATTAACAAATGGACTCATAATCAGATCGCTAAGGATCAGGTTCCCTCATTCCCCAAATTCCATGATGCTTTTCAAAGGAACTCAAAGTTTATATTGCAAATGGGATGCCCTAAAAAACAACAATACTTCAAGGAAGCATAAAAACAAAAGCTTCTTGGACTATAGACATAGGAGTTGGGGCAGTGATTTTCCATGTAGCACGTCACACTAGCTATTAATATGTTGGTCTCCTGGCTCAACACCCACCTTCTAATTTCCCCTGTGCATTGCTGGGTTGAGGTTATGCAAACTACATTTCTCTTGCCAAATGACATTCTGTTAGGTGCTTCCAACAGAAGGTGCTGGTAGGTAATGAGAATGTGGAAGGACAAGCAAAACCTTTTTCTAACACCAAGAAGTAGCATTTACTGTGAATGACTGAAACAGCATGGGGGTGGTATGATTTGTGAACCCAGCAGTCCAAGAAGAAATAGTATTTGTTGTTGCTGATTCTCTCCTTATTTTTGTGAATCCAGAATAGAGTACAAGAGCATTTTCAATCATGTTTTAGCAAGTTTGGGTACACAGACTCCAGTCTGGGAAATTAATATCTTGTGTGCTCCAGATATTACCTTTTCTTTCTTTATGGTCTTCTCTTGGCTAGTCTTTGGTTGTACTTATAGCCCTTCTGTGTCCTTTGAGGCCAATTTCCTATAGTAAATGTCCAGTATTTGAACTATTGACAATGGCATCAATTTTCTTTATCTGGCTGATGTATATGATACAGATTCTCAAAGCTCACATAGAAGAGATATTTTCACACTTATGTTGGATATTTAATAACTCTGATCCTAAAATATAGATTTTCTTCAAAATTGTTCCATTCGTATACACTTTTCGCTGTTGCTAATGACTGTACTTATCTATACATATTATTAAGAGACATGTAAACCAGTTCTCAGATTGTGGTTCTAATGAGACCTACTTAGTCTCTAACACCGCGTTTTAGGAGAAGAAATACTGAGTTCTCATGACATAGATAATTTCATAAACACTTTTAAGAAATAAAATTATGCTATTGATCTCCGAGTGGCCTAAGTATAGAAATAGAATATTTAGCATAAATCCATCTCTCATAGATCTAAGACCATAATGCTCTGAAAATGAACCAGAATCATTTTTTTATTCTGAATCATGAATATGCATTTGCTTAGTGTTCACTAACAAATACACATTTTTCCTCATGAAATTTGAATTTATGATTAGCTGCATCTTTAAACTGAAAAATAAATGGTATGTTTTATCCAACTGATTAAGCACAAAAGCTCTAGCATCTAAATAGCTATTTTTGAAAGCAAACTTCTCCAGTCACTACCTCTTTGGCTCTAGTCAGACTATAAAATACCTCTGGATTTTGGTTCCCATTCTGTGAACCAGGTAAAACAATACTGTCAGCATCGCAGGATGGTTTTAGTGATTAAATAAGGTGACACTTGGAACAGTGCTTGAAACTTATTAAACCCTCTATAATTGTTAGTTAATATTATTATTACTATTACTATTTTCTCTAAAATGGCAGACAACTGTTTTAAATAAACAACACTAAAGGAACATTTTCACAGATTATCATTTTGAATGACAGTATATGATTTGTTTAAAATAATTTGCAGATTCAAAGTAAATATTAGTGTTCTTACAATTAAAATGTCACTACAGAGTGCATTTACAGTAATTATTTGAAACATAATTGGCAGACACTGCTATATATAGTTTATTTTTGATTGTATGGGCATTATATACATGTTATGATTGTTTGATGCACGGTATTATATTGGGTTTAAATTTTACTAAAATAAGTCAAAACTTTTAATAATACTAGTTTGTTGGGCTGTATCTTTGTATCATACCATAGGCTAAGACCTATGATAAGAGGCAAATAAAGAATGGTAATATAGTCCATGCCTTCTCAAAACTCATGATATGCCTAGGCTGGATTGACATATTGTCTAGTAATTATAACATGATACGATGAACATTGCACCAGAAATATGCTCAAAACTCTGTGAGAACATTAAATCTTGATAATAACAATGATATCTAGCATGTAAAGGTATTCTTCAGAGATTTCAATGAGGAGATGATTTTTGAGTTAATAAATGCAAAAGAGGAGCAAGATTTTACGTGAGAGACTGCCACAGAAAATGCACAGAGGTATTCAAAATGGCCCCTTTTTTGTAAATCTTCAAGCAATGTCATGGTTCAATTGCATATCTGAAATTGATGAGAGCTGTGGTGTAAAAGAGAGGAGAAAGAACTGAGAGAGAGAAATATTCAGCTAGTTGCATGAAATTCTGACCAGTGTGTAGGTGTAGTCCATTCTCACTCATCACGTTTCCCTTTGCCTTAGTCACAAATATATTCCTTTGGAGAATATTCTTTTAATCTGTCAGAAAAAAATTAATACTTCAATAATATTTCTTTCTAATTTATACCTCTAAATGTTACTCATCATGTTGGATGTATTCAAAATTTATATCTTAAATACATGTGTATTATATATTCTGTGAGTTATTCTGTAAATTCATATCTAAAATAATTACCAAGGCTCCAGTTATATGGATTTTAATTATCCTCAAATCAGAAATCTTTTTGGAAAATTCCATGTGATCTTGATCTTTAATTTTGTGTGTGGAAGTTAGAAAACAAAACTTTTACCCTTAGTCTTTGAGTTTAGGTGAGTTAAAAGCAACAGCTTCCTGCTTCAGAGTTTATTATTTGTTTTGGACAGGCAGGCTATTAATGAACAACTGAAACCTACTTTTAAACAGAAATTCCTCCCCAGAGCCTACTATGAAGTGTATGATCACTATTCACTCTACTGACAAAACCTGGTACGTTTAATGAACATCCAGGGTTAACCTATAGCTGTGCAACTCCCTGGCTTGTCTTTTTGAGATGAGAGTTCCACAGCATGATGAAAGACACTCTTCTCTCTCCTAACTAATGAGAAACAAGCCTACTGTCTGGGCAAAAATAGTGCAGAGAATGTGCCTCAGAGGGATCGCTGAAACTATCCAGAAAATTATATTCAGGATCATTACTGATCTCAGTATAGTGTTTTTCATATCTTTACTTGGAAAGGACATAAAATAGAATTTGAAAGCACATGGTGGAGAGTCAAATCATTGACTCTAATACAGATAGTTATCTATCTAGAAAGAAATATTTCACATATTATTTAATTACAAATCTCATAAAACATGTGTTATTTGCTCTATTTGGTTATCCAAGAACAGACTGTACAGCATTTTCCTAGACAAAACAGCTAGTTGCATGACTAGAGGAATCTATAACAGGGCAATTCATTTTGGCCAATATCCCAAGTTGGACAGTAAGGAATTAATATACCTATTTTCTAATGCAGAGCCTTATAATTGTAAGTAGAATTTGCCCTTCAAATTGATTCACAACTCCTGAGAACATTAAAGGGTATCCCTGCACTGTCTTGTTCTTCTCCAATTCATTCCCTATATTTTATTCAAAGAGATCTTTCTATGAGTCAATTCTGATAACTTTCCAGGAAATCTGCTGGAATAAGTATAGTCTGAAAAATACCTTCCCTGAAAACTCCTCCCACCTTTATAATCGACAACAATGAACCACAGCAGACTTATTAAATAGTGTAATATAAACTATGTATCTATTCTTCTAGCTATCTTATGCAGTATAATTTGGATCAATTTGAAAGAGTAGGACAAAAGTCTGCATATCAATCCTGTGAGCCCAGTGTAAGTAAGTGGAATACATTCTGAACAGGTCACTATAATATAGCCTAATAAATAAAGATCTACCTTCTTAAATCCGTTGGTACATCTGTCTATTAAAAATCAGAGTATCTCAAATTTAAATAGGCAATACTTTCATAAACAATACAACTCCAGTAGAATTTGAAGTAATAGTTGTAGAATAGAGAGAATATAAATAGTCTCATGTAAATTCAGGTCTATATGAGATACCTTAATGAATGATCCACCTCTCTTCCAGAAAAGATTATTCTTAAGATATTTATGGGTCTCAGAAATGTGGATGAAACACAATGAAACCTTTAATAACAATTCTAAAAACTAAAGGTTTGGGAAGGGCATTAAATATATTGAAAATATCCACAAAGCCAATCTATCTCAGTGGATGAATAATAACATCAAAACTAAAGAAAGGGCCTTGCAGGCACATATTGAATATTTTTGTATAATCCTCATTTGCTAATAGGAAGGGTGAAAGACTAGAGACAGGATAACTAATGCAAGTAGGAGAGGCACGGGATACCTAACCTTTGCAGGAAAAACTTAAGCTTGATTAACTAACCAGAGATACACACATTTGAGGGGTTTATTCTAATGCAACATTTCCTCATCAGGCTTGTTCAGCCAGAATTGGGTAAGCAAGCTAAAGTCTGACATCTGTGTGGTACACAGATATATTTCTCAGGACTCTTGAATGCTTCTACTTGTAGCACGTAGATTCTTCCATCATTCTTTCATAAACCTAAATTCAAATAAATAAACTCACCTATTTAAATTTAAAAGCTGATTTGATGAAAGTATTAGAAAATGATAAGCTGATAATTGTATTTTCTTTTATGGCTCTATTGAAAGAATATATTTGTTTAAAAAATCAGACATGCAGATATTGAATTATTTATGAATCAATTTTATAATCATTTCAAGCCCCTGATTTTACATTTTACCAAAAATACAATGTCAATCAACTTATCCCATGCTGTAGATTTGCATCTAAATCTGGGATGGAGAATGATGTTTAAGTGCTGTCATGGTTTCAGAGAAACACTAGTGTTTTCTTTGATGTTATATGATAACAGAGGCTCCTACTGATCATCCAGTACCCATGTGATTCTAAGCTGGTAGTCCCCAGAATTGGCTGCATATTTTCCCTTCATTTCTGTTTCATGGGCCTTACAGGCCTGGAAACTACTTCTTCTATGTTCATGCTATGTTGGAATACACTAGAATGGTCCCACTGCAGCCCCCAAGAAAGTTAAACATAAAACTCACCAGGCTATGAGGCTCTTTGAGGCCTTTCCTGTCTGTACACCCAGGCACTATTTCAATTTTGTTTATCTCAACTTTTCTTAGTCTCTACTTGGAAAATTTGTCATGTAACCTCTCTGCATTCAGAGCTAGAGGTGTCAAAGTAATTAGAGGTGTTTGCCTAATCGCAGACCTATTGTGGGATACAGAGTATAGGGTTCATTTTCTAAACATTCATCACTTTCACTTCTACTAATCCCTCAAAACACCCAAAGCAGAAATTATTCTTTCTAGTGAGAAAAATGAGAAAAGCCTGCTTATAATTATGATGTATCTTTCAAGACTTTTATCTCTCAATTGCTGTAATGGCCTAGGTTTTCTAATCATAAAAGTCAAAGAAAGAGACTTTTATTCTATTATTTGTGATACGCCATCCTTTGAATTTGGGCACATAAAAGCATATCTGCTTGAATAAGAGGAAGAGAAAACTGTTATCCTAAAGGGAAAAACAATTTTCGAATAAAAATAATCTCTAGTTAAAAATATCAAAAACATGCATAAGAGTAACATATAAAAATGAAAAAGAGTAACATACAAAAATGAAAAAGTGTAAAAGGAAAGATGAATTATTTCACTCCCAATGAGTGGAAAATTATACACATAAAATAAAGACAATGTCAATTGAGAGACTAGAAAAAGATATTATGTTAAATATGATATAATAATGTTAATATTTTAATAGAAATATTTTGCTACAAATATATAAAGAAAAGAAAAACTGGAAAATTAAGAGACAGTCATAAAGATTTAATTTAATAAATAAATAATAAATGCAGAGTGTTTTTAAACACAGTAACTATCATCAAACAAATTAAAAATACATAACCTGGCCGGGCCCGGTGGCTCAAGCCTGTAATCCCAGCACTTTGGGAGGCCGAGACGGGCGGATCACGAGGTCAGGAGATTGAGACCATCCTGGCTAACACGGTGAAACCCCGTCTCTACTAAAAAAAAAAAAATACAAAAAACTAGCCGGGCGAGGTGGCGGCGCCTGTAGTCCCAGCTACTCGGGAGGCTGAGGCAGGAGAATGGCGTAAACCCGGGAGGCGGAGTTTGCAGTGAGCTGAGATCCGGCCACTACACTCCAGCCCAGGCGACAGAGCAAGACTCCGTCTCAAAAAAAAAAAAAGAAAGTACATAACCTTTATTTACTTATTAGTTTGACAAAGCCTGAAAAAGACTATATATACCTTGGGGATGTGAGTGTATAAAAAATCAGACCCACTTACACGGTTCTGGATATATATAAAAACTGCTCTACTGTTTGTAGGACAACTTAATCATGATCATATCTATATCTATATCTCCATAGAATATGTGCATACACTGCTTTATAAATCTGACCTTAGTTATAAAATATTAGCTAATGTATTAATTTATAGTTGTTCAATCTATATGTATAAGTCACGTAGTTATGAGAGCAAAAACTAAAGTATCCTGCATTAGGGAGTTTACTAAATTCTGATGTTCTATAAAATGGAAGATTTTTTTTCCATTAAAATGATGATGTTGACCTACCTTACATGTATTTGCATATACATACATATATAAGAATCTTAAGATTCGTGATTTTTATAAAACTACTTGTAGAGTACAATCATATCAATGAAAATCTGTTTGCTCAACAAATATTTTTCTGGAACTACTATGTATTAGAACCTGTGTTAAGAACTGGGAAGAAAATATTGAACACAATAAATTGTAATCTTTTCCTCATGCAGTTAACAGCCTAGTAGAAAAGAAAGGGAATCCTTAATGAACGGTCATAGAACCTCTACCCTGGTTTTTCTTTGTTTCACTTCCACCTAATGGAATTAACACATTTATATCAAACCTGGCTCTATATTCCATATGTTCATTCAAGAAATATTCTTCTAGGCACTGAAATTGTGCATAAGAAAAAATGTAATAAAGGCCCATTTAAGATCGAGATTATGAACTTTTGGAGGCCATAAATACATTTATTTCATGTATGTCTGTCTAACCTTTTTTCTTATTCCATAAGTGTATAAAATAGCTTGTCATAATTACGATGCAATTTCATGGCCCTTGATGACTTCCAATGTGCTGCATCGCTACAGAATAAGTTGGAACCAATTTCCCCCTCATAAAAGCCCCCTAAGATTTTATCTGAACCTCTTTCTCCAGTGTTATTTAACATTGTTCATTCTCACATATTGTTGAACTTTCCAAGTTGCCTTTCTTTGCGGAGTTTTATGTATTTCCCATTTTTCCCATGTATTAGTTGGTCTCTCAATGTAGATCCTCAAATCCAACCCACTCTTCAAATTCTAGCTCTAATATTATCTCCTCAATCTTGTGTTCCTGATAAATGTTAAATCTCTGTTTCTAAACCCTCAGTGAATTTGGCCAGCATCTCTCTTGCTCTCTTGTAGCTTTTTCTATGCTGTATTATGGAATTTGTACACATGCACACACACACACAGAGATTCATGTGTTTATATATGAAATATATATCATATATAGACATATATACATAGTCTTGTTTGACACTATAGTTTTCATGAGAAGATTCATGTTTTAATTAATTTTTATATTCAAAGTACTTACCACAGAAATAAAAATTATTTTAAATATTAAAAATACATTTATTATCTAATACATGATAGACCCTATTCTAAGTACTGTACGTATATAGCTTCATATAACCATTCCAAATGTATGTGTTGTTATTATTATTACAGAATACTAGCTTAATCACCCAAGACTCATTTTTAAGGAGTTTATTGAAAATAGTAGTACACATAGGGGAATGTATTTTCCTTGACAAATTTTTTCAAGTGGCATTGCATCATCTACTCATTCCTTCTGCATTTGGTCAAACTCTGATATTCCCTAAAGCAGAAGATACGTAATAGCATTTCTCTGTACAATGACCATTATTATGTTAGCCATCATGGATTATACACTAATGAAATAGGCCTCGGCTGACCATAATCCCAGGGCTTTGATTCTACCTCTGTCATCCGTTTGGTTCATGAACATGGTCACATGATATACTGTTTATTTGAACGTGCAAACTTGAAGCATCTGAAATAATACAAAGTTTTAAAACTATCAAAATCAGTTTTGTTTTACCTCAAAAATATTTTCCTTGTTTCTAAATTTCTTATTTGTATTTTTTTGTACTATTATACTCCATGTTTCTCAGAAAACAGCATTCTTTTTTCTTATTTTTTCTCTTTTTTCATAAATTAAAACATTTAATTTTCTTGATCGTTTTCCTGTAATACCTACCTTTTGTGTTCCCTTTAGACCTCTTTACTAAAACCCCTGGTCAAGGAGGTGACTACTTTCTGTGTCCTAAACATTCGAATAATGAGGCTGCAATTCCTCATTATAGTAAATGGTTGGAAATCAGTCTTCAGAGATAAGATCTATTAGTTACATAATGAAGCAGGACTAAGGAATGATTTTTCTTCTGCTGGCTGTTGCAGTTTGTGGAACAGTGTTACCAAGCTCCCTTGCAGGCTCTCCTAGACATAACTGTTCTCTTTCTTTCACAGATCAACTGCATTTATTGTGTTATTCTTACCTAATATAATCCTCTCCCTGTTTATTGTGGGAAAATGATGTTGCTACATAATTTTCTGGCCTTCTTTCTTCTTTTGTTTTGGAACAGCAACTGCAACTGTTCCTTTAGAGCTTTAAAAACATCAATCAGTTTCACAGCTAGAGGTAGAATGAGGAAGACTCAACCTTTCCTTTTTTTCTCTCTCATTTTAACTCGGTTCTTCTGTAACAACCACTTTTTTTTTTTTTTTTTTTCCATAAAGTGGAACGTGCTGGAGTGAAATTTTAAGAGCAGCTGGAATTTGATCTCTGCCCGTGATCATACACAGGGGAGGCAGGGAAAAATATTCCCTTCTCTAACCCCAATCACTGCATCTTCCTAATCCTCCTTGATTCAGTTTTTTGACCACTTATTCTGGATCACTAGCTGACTATTATTTAAAACTACAATGGCGTTCCACCATTTGAGGAAACAAATATTTTCAAATGGCATTGCATCATCTACCCATTCCTTCTGCATTTGGTCAAACACTGATATTTGAAAATAAATTCTTACTATGATGTTTCTTATTTAAATCAATTTGTTTTGTATGTAGTGATTGTAATATGAAAATGACTATCTTCTTCTTTGAGGAAACCTGGTTTTCACTTTTACGAGTACTTAAAATAGAAGGTAAGTCTGAAATAAGTCTGAAAATGGAGGGTAGGATCAAGCTATAGAGTTCTTTAAGGAATTCTCACCAAATTCTACTGGTGATGGGAAGACAAGTTTTTTGTTTACCAAATCTCCACTCAAATGCAATGTCAACAATTACAATTCTGTAACAGAATCTGTATATTTTATTATATGAAAAAATATCTCTATCGAATTATTTCTCAATTGCAGAACTTTAATATTTATCATTTATCATTTTCATTCTGACATGTGCTATGTGCTCAACAGACATGGGTGATGCAGTATATTTTAAACTTATTTTTTGGTTAGCATAGTAATTAGGGAAATACTTTGACTAAAGCTCAGTTTTTAAAATGTCAATCCACCATAGTGCATAGCACGGCTTGGGCTTAGGAGTCAGTAAAAACATATAACTGAGGAATCACTTAGAAGCTGCTTTTTGTAGTTTTTGGCTAAAGATGCCACAGATGAGATTTAGTAAGTTTAGGGATTATTGAGTTGGGAATAATAACAGAAAGGAGGAACAAAGTCCATGGATATTATGCTAGTAGAAATTATGGAACTTAGTAAATAATTACCTTTGTTTGGAGAGAAAGAAGTAGGAATAAATTATTTTTAGTCTAGGCTGAGTAGGATACATGAGGAAAATAAATTTCAAAAGAAAACAGCATGGGTGATGAAAGAAAGCTGGATTTTATTTTTAAAATCTAGGTACAATTCTCAGCCATGTAGTACTGTGACACTGTGTAAATCTTTTCACTTATACGATCTTTATGTCTCATCAGTAAGATGAAAATATTGAAGAAGACTATCTTCAAGGTTGAACTAAAATTATCAAAATGTCTTTAGACATTATTCCAAGAATTTTTATAAGTCATGAAGTATAAAAGGCAGGGACAGAGAGTGAGAGTGAAATGACATTGTTTTCAGATTGAAGGGAAAGTGCTTATTAATTTGTTTTTGTTTGAAAGTAAGAAAAAGATAATGTATATTGTAAAGAAGAGGAAATAAGTGATAAGTTTTAGTACATAGCCCTGCAAGACATAAATAAGGAAAAGTATTAAAGTATTAACAAAACACACATGCACATAGTTTAGGAGTTTAGGATTTGCAAAAAAAAAAAAAAAAAAAAA
>NW_012114544.1:5175296-5183837 GCF_000951035.1 Colobus angolensis palliatus | reverse complement strand
GCTCGTTTCACGGGTGTGTGAGAGTTCCAGGTTCGAACCTGTAATAAAGATCCTCACTGTTTGGCTTTGACTCCGGACTCGGGTGGTCTTCTCAGGGGAATAAACGGTCTGGGCATAACAAAAGGAAATGCAGTGCACACACCCACACACACACACACACACAATGGAATAGTATACATCTATAAAAAAATAAGGTTTTGTCATTTGAGACAACATGAATGAATTTGGAGGACAGTATGTTAAATAAGATCATCCAGATACAGGTAGACAACTATTGTATGATCTCTCACATGTGGATTCTAAAAAAGCCAAATTCATAGAAGCAGAGAGTAGAAAGATTGGGGCAGGGCAGCAGCGTGGATAGTGAAAATAGGAAGGTGTTGGTAAAGGTTACAAACTGAGTTATAAGATTGATAAGTTCTGGGGCTCTGACATATAGCATGGTGACTCTGGTTATGACAGTGTATTATTTACTTGAAATTTGAGAAGGAAGTGTATTTTTTTGTCTTCACCCACCCCCAGCCATGCACACACATGCACAAATTGTAACTATGGGTGATGACGGATATGTTAATTAACTTGACTGTAGTAATCAGTACGCAATGTATGAATACACAATATATGAAATCATCACATTATATATCTTTTAATATACACAAATTATATGTGTCAAATAAAAAATTTAAATTAAAAATTTTGCAAAAAAGGTAAAACAGTAGAACACACACAAAAGATGAAGCATTTTATTTATTTATTTAGTGTTATTATTTTATGAGACGGAGTTTTGCTCTTGTCGCCCAGGCTGGAGTGCAATGGTGTGATCTCGACTCACTGCAACCTCTGTCTGCAGGATTCAAGTGATAGAGTATTTATTTAAATTAGATCAAAGTGGAACTTAATTGGGATTAGGCAGAATTTGGGTACTAAGTGCAGTACTAGTTTAAATGGGTACAATTAATGCATGAATTCATGACGTTACAGATGGTGATTTGTAGTGGGCTGGTACTTTGTGGATGGTGTTTGTTCAGGTGGGGCTTGTGATTTTCCTCACAACCTCTCTTGGCACCTTGATTCCTCTTATGCCTATCCCTTCTACAACTGATGTCACCAAAAGCAATGCATGAATAAACATTTTTTCAAATGTTGATAGTTGATAAGCCATGATCCCACTATGATACAAAATCAGTGCAATTTGTCAGGTACTTTTTATCATTTGATTTGGTTAAGACACTAATTCAGTACTTTGGTGGGTAAAATATCATTATTTCAGCACATTTCTTAAAGCTTATTTTGAGAAAGCTATAAATAAATAATTGAATCAAAACTGAACTGGGGCATATGAAGAATAGTTTAGAAACTAAACACAATGGAAAATCGTAGATGGAAATTTCACAGAGAAAGCTTCCTTGTGGGACATTTGGGATGAATTTTGAAAAATCAAAATACTTTCAAGTGATGAGAGTTGCAGATTAGAAATACTATAGGTAAATGTAGAAAACTAAAAAAAGATAAAAGAGTAAAAGCTTTTTGAAATGTTGATGTCTTCCTCCAGAGAGGATAGAGCTACTAATCTAAATGTGATATTCATTCTAATGAGAGTACTAATTGAAATGAAAGGAATAAATAAAATTGCAACTAAATATAGAGGGAACAAAGAAAAAAAGACAGAGTACAGAGGATAAGTAATCCTTGCAAGGAACTAAAACATGTCTTTGGTTTTTGCTCCCAATCACTCGTCCTACCTTCTATCCTAAAGACCTCAAAGTCTATAGTTTTGTCATTTATTTGAAATTTACCCTTTCTTTATGTAATGAAATGTATTCTTTTGTGTTCAGCTTCTTTTGTATGATTCTGTGTTTAAACAAATTGTCCATATTTGCATGATGACATATGGTTATTTTATTTATTTATATTTTTACTATTCTAAAGACCACCAAATAAAGTTGGTATTAGTAAATGCTCTTTTCTTATACCTAAAATAAAGGGAATATGTTTACTATTTAATAAAATCTAACCTTCCGATTTTGTACAGATATTCTTCATCAAATAAAGGAAATTTTCCTCTGTTTATACTTTGTTAAGTGATTTTAGGATGAATGGATATTGAATCTCATGCTTTCTCTTTATCTTTAGTGTGAACATATGGTTTTTCTCATTTTTTTCTGCTAATAGGCGTGTTAAATTTTTTCACTTTTGAATGCTAAACCAACGTTGCAATCTTTTTCATATTTTGTTGGATTCAAAATGCTAAGGTTTGTTTAGAATTATTCTGTAAATATATATGAGTTATATTGGCCTTTTATTTCCCTCTTTCTTACTTTTCTTTTTCCCTCTACTAAAAATCCTTGAAAGATTTTTAGTGTCACAGTTTAGATGTCCTCACATAAAAGTTGGGAAGTATTCTCTATTTTCTGAAAGAAGTTGAATAAGATTGACACCATTTGTTTTGTTTAAGTATTAGAAAAAAAGTCACCAATGCAGTCATTTACAATTGAGTATTTTAATTGACTATCATAGGATTACCAAGATTTTCTAACTAATTTCTGTCATTTCTAGTTAATTGTTCTTTTAAAGCAATTTTCCCACTTCATTCATGTTGTCAAGTGTACGTTCATAAACTTTTTCAATAGTATCTTTTCTCTCTCAACTTTTTGAGCGTGAATAGAGTGTATAATGATACCCCTTTTATTGGTAGAATTTTTATCCTTCTTCATTTATTAATCTGTTATGATAGGGACTCATAAATTTTATTAATCTTTTCAAAAAAACTTTTGCTCTCTTGATCCCCCCACTTTTGATTGTCTGCCACTTAATTACAACTTATGTCCTTAACTGGGTTATCTATTTTTATTTTATCCCCGCTTTATCGGGGAGATATATATATATATCTCAAATATATATATATCAAATGTATATCAAATATATATATATTTGACAAATAAAAATGATATATATTTCAGATGTACAATATGATGATTTAATATATTAATATATAAATACATTCTGAAATAGATATTAGATACATTAGATACATTGATATATTATTAGATGTATTAATATATTCTGAAATAATTGCTACAATCAAGTTAAATAACACATATATCATCTCACATCTCATATAGCTACTTTTTTTTTGGGTATGGAAACCCTTCAGATTCACTTTCTTAATACATTCCAAGTTTACAAGAGTATTAGTTTGTTTTCACACTTCTATAAATACATACCTGAGACTGAGTTACTTATAAAGAAAGATGCTTAAGTAGCTCACGATTTTGCAGGCTGTACAGGCTTATGTTTCTGAGGAGGCCTCAGGAAACTTACAATCATGGTGAAATGGGGAGGGGAAGCAAGGACAGTTTTATACCGCCAGCAGGAGAGAAAGAGGGAGAGCAAAGGAGGAGGTGCTACACACTTCCAAACAACCACATCTCATGAAAACTCTATCACGAGATAGCCCTAGGGGATGGTAATAAACTATCAGAAACCACCCCATGCTGCAATCAACTTCCACCAGTCTCCACCTCCAGTACTGGGGATCCCATCCAATGTGAACTTTGAGTGAGAACACACAGTCAAACCATATGAACAACACAATGCAGTTTTACTAGCTATAATTACCATGCTGTACATTGCATATCCGAAATGTATTTATTTTGTAACTCTTTTTTTGATAGTTTTATTTGCTCTATTTTTAGGTTTTGGAATGGACACATATCATTTTAACTTTTTTCTTAACTAGTATATGCATATAAAGCTATAAATTCTCAGGTAAATACTAGTTTAGCCACAGTCAAAAATTTTTGAGATGTTGTCATTTCAATTCCGTTCAAATTATTTTTTAGTTTTCATTTTTTAGATCCAAGATATATTTGGAACTATATTCTACAATTGCAGATAGTTTGGAATTTTGACAATTTTCTTTCTGACTTTTCTTCCCAATTTAATTCCCCTAAGTACAAGAATATAATCTGTATTACTTAAATAGTTCAAAACACTCTGAGAATTGCTTTACGGTCTATCATATGGCCTTTTTGGTAAATGTCATATGTTCAAATGATGAAAGTGCAGTTGTTGGGAAAGTTTTTTACAAAGCCTGTTAGTTCAAGGAGGGTCCATTATGTTTCTTAATTCATCAAAATTGCATGAGTTTTAAAAAATATGCTTGTAGTATTACTTACTGAAATCTCAAATATAATTTTGGATTTGTCTATATGAATCCCACAAATTTTACTTTAAATCTATGGAAGCTACGGAATGAGTTTTGCTATTTGTTGATTTTCCCCTTTTTAGAGTGTGAGTACTTCTTTGTCTGTAATAACGTATATTGCCTTAAAATCTACCTTTTGTAACATTAATATAGTTTTAGCAGCTTTGTTTATATTAAATTCTGTGTGGTATCAGTTGTAGTTTTACTTTCCAATTAGTCATAATTATTATGCCTAACTTTTGTAAACAGCATCTAGTTACATCATTTATTAGGTTTTTAATTCTGCCTGAAAAATCTTTGTCTCTCAATTGGAGTTTTTGGTCTATTTATATTTAATATGGATTAGATATAATTAGCTTTAATCTAACATCCTTCTATTTTGGGGGTGTTGTTTCTATTGTTTCTTTTTTTCCCACTGTTCTGCTTCCTTAAATTAACCAACTAATTTTTACCCACTTTATTGTCTCCAGTGATTTTTAATGATTTTATTATAGAATAATTAATAGATGATTTTATTATAAAATAATATATTAAACTGCACATTTTTGTATAAACTCACAAATCCTTAACTGTAATCAAGATAGTGAACATATTTATAAGCACAGAAGTTTTTCAAGTGTTTCATTGTAGTTACTACCACCTCCCTACTGCCCCTGCTGCCCAAATCCCGGGACAACTCTTATCATTTATTTCATTACAGATTAGTTAGCATTTTATACATATCAAATCATAAATATGTACTTTTTGCCTGGTATCTCAAATTCAGCATGGTTATTTTTATATTCATCCATGTTGATAGTTCATGAATTGTTCATACTCTTTCGATGTTAAATGAAATTTTTATTATATATACCATCATTTCCTTATCCCTGCACATTTTGATGATCTTTTAGGTTATTTTTACCTTAGAGCTGTTACAAGTAGAATTACTATATACACTATTGTACATGAATTTTTAATGGAAATCTGTCATATATCTTGATTATATACTTAGTAGAATGACTGGGCTGTACAGTTAGTGCATGATTAACTTTTTTGAAAATGTCAAACTGAATCTAATATGGTCAGACCATTTTACATTTTCATCAGCAGTGTGAGAATGTTTTTCCATGTTATCATCAACACATGGTATTCTTTCTATTAAATTTCAATCATTCTAATAAGTACCTAGTGGTATCTTGTGGTTTTACTTTTTTTTTTCTAATGATAAATAGGTTTATTATCTTTCAAATACTTACCTGTCATTCAGATACCTTCTCTACTGAAGTGTTTGTTCAAGTCTTGTCCACATTTTAACTTAGAAGTTGGGTTTTGCTACTGATTTTTGAGTTTTTATATAGTTTAGAAGCAACGTTTAATAATCAGATGTATGATTTGCAAATATATTCTCTTAGTCTGCAGTTTGTCTTTTTATTATCTTAGTATGTTTTGAAAAACAGGAGTTTTTAATCTTGATGTAAGGCAATTGATCAATTTTTGTATGGATTTTGCTTTTGGTGTTGTATCTAAAAAATTTGCATAATCCAAAGTTAGAAAAATTTCCTCCTATGTTTTCTTATATAAAAGCATGTAAATAAACTTAGTTTATTTCAGTTTATTTCATTCCAAATTTAAAATATATGGTGGCTGCACACAGTGGCTTTCACCTGTAGTCCAAGTACTTAGGGAGGCTAAGGAGGGCAGATTGCTTGAGCCCAGGGATTCAGGACCAACCTGGGCAACATGTGAAACTCCATCTCTACAAAACAGAAAAAATTAGCCGGGCGTGGTCATGCATGCCTGTAGTCCAAACTACTCGGGAGGCTGAGGCACAAGAATCTCTTGAACCCGGGAGGTGGAGGTTGCAGTGAGCTTAGATCGAGTCACTGCACTCCAGCCTGGGCAACAGGATGAGACCCTATTTCAAAAAATATATATATATACACACACACGTATATATAAAAACATATATATACATATATACTAAAATGTACACATGCGTGTATGTGTGTATATATAAGTTTTAAACCTTTCACATATATATGGTGATGCTACTGTGGAAGGTTTAAAACTAAAAATGTAGCTTAAGATGTGAACTTATGCATAAATATCATGTATGATTATAATGTCACCTATAATTTATGCATTATTGGAATAGATGTGATATCTGAAAGGAAAACTCTTGTTTTACACAAATATTCAAGGAAAGAGAAACTCATGAAAATTTGTTCTTCATCCTATTTTTTTTTTTTTTGAGAGGGAGTCTTGCTCTGTCACCCAGGCTGGAATGCAGTGGCGCGATCTCGGCTCACTGCAAGCTCCACCTCCTGGGTTTACGCCATTCTCCTGCCTCAGCCTCCCCAGTAGCTGGGACTACAGGCACCCGCCACCTTGCCCAGTTAGTTTTTTGTATTTTTTAGTAGAGACGGAGTTTCACCATGTTAGCCTGGATGGTCTTGATTTCCTGACCTCGTGATCCGCCCATCTCGGCCTCCCAAAGTGCTGGGATTACAGGCTTGAGCCACCGCGCCGGGCCGAAGAAACTTTTTAATCAGGCTTAAGAGAAGATTCAAAGGTAGAGCTGGAAATTAGATTTATATTTCAGATTTTAAGATAAAAAATGGTAAAATTGAAATGATGACAAAATGTAAGACATAGTCACATCAAGGTAAATGGTGAGACTATGAGGTAGAGGTTACTGAAGCAGGTATAGGATGTCTGAGGTCAAGGTTTTGTTAGGGATATTAATATAGCTATTAACATACCAAAAGTTTTCTTAGAATAATACAAACTATGCTATATACTACAGTTACATATTACAGTTTTCACAATACAAAGTATACATTCAGGAGATTGAAAACTCAGAATCCCAAAGATATTATTATGACTTTTCTCCAACTTTTCAGAGCTAAAGTCTAGTAGAAGAAATGGATAATAAGTAAACATTGAACATATGTATAGTTATCTACAACAGTGAAGATTTTAAAGGGTGAGAACTCGATACTAAGTGAAAAACACAGGTAGCTAAAGTAGATATGGATTTTGTAACTCATGTGCGAAAAAATCCTCTCAAGAACTGACAATTTTAATCTAAGACATGACAAAATTATGAGAATTGATGTGATGAGATAAAGGCTCAGTGAAAGTGTACCTGGAAGTGGATGTAAGAAAACCTGGAACTGTAGAAGAGCTTGCATCATTCCCTCTTTTTGGTGTGAGGTTGCAAATGGAATCAAATAATACTGGTCCTTTATATCTCAAAATATTAAGACAAATTGTAACACAGTATAGCCAACAATGTACATAACAGAGCGAATAAGTCTGTTTTCTCTTCTTTATAATTTGAATAACTATAAAGAGGGTTATTAACATGTTTTCAGTCTATAATATGTAGAAATTGAATGTCGTTTACTTAGATGTCAGTAAAAAAAATGGAAGGAAAACATGTCAATTATGAGAGTACATGGCATTTGCACTGCTTTCTCAAAGCTCTAGATATTCTTTACTTAAAGGGGAAAACTAGAACCAGAGCCAGGGTGTCAAACTTCTTTCCTGCATAGGTACGTGATTACAAATACATTTTTGGCTAGTTTCATTGTTTTTCTTCACTGGCAATGCTTGCTTTATTTCTAATATTGTAGTCTCTGGCACTATATGCTCTGACCCTCCTGTCTGGTATCTGTCCTGAGCTATTCAGTAATTCTATGTCTGAGTATATATTTAAATAAAACGAAATCAGTATTTTGAAGAGTTATGTACATTGCCATATTTGTTGCAGCATTATTGGCAATAGGTAAAATATGAAAACAATGTGGCCATTGATGAATGAATGGATAAAGTGAAAGGACATTGGAATATTTCACATCCAAGCATCCAAGCCTTTTTTGTAAAGAGTGCCCCATTGCTAAACCTTTGCCCTGCTCTCACAATCAAGCTGCATAATCTAGAGATTGTGCAGGTTCCTGTTTTTCTTCCTGAGGCATAACAGGGGTCACAAGACGCGTTTAGGTAAGGTACACTCATGTTGCAAAGCCTGTTGTGAAACCTGTCGCAATATGATTAACTGCCTTTGTTCCGCTTCTGTAAGACTGCTTTCCCGCCTTGAGGGTTGCGAAAACAAGCCCTGCCCTTGCCCTGCAAGCCCCTGATAAACGTCATCAGGATTTTAAAAGCTAACTGAAATACCAGAAATGGCGGGAACCAACCATAATCTGCCTAATCGCCTTGTTCAAATATCAGCCAATCATATATCGGATTTGTATAATAACTCTGTGACTGTGTACCCTAGACTATATAACACTGTCTTGAGCCCAGTTAGGGAGCTCTCCCGCTCGGCTCGTTTCACGGGTGTGTGA
>NW_012114544.1:5174430-5175246 GCF_000951035.1 Colobus angolensis palliatus | reverse complement strand
GAAGTAGTCTCACTCTGTCGCCAGGCTAGTGTACAGTGATGCAATCTCGGCTTACTGCAACTTCAGCCTCCTGGGTTCAAGTGATTCTTCTGCTTTAGCCTCCTGAGTACCTGGGACTACAGGTACATGCCATCTTGCCCAGTTAATTTTTTATATTTTTCAGTAGAGACAGGGTTTCGCCATGTTGGCCAGGATGGTCTCAATCTCTTGGCCTTGTGATCCACCCACGTAGGCCTCCCAAAGTGCTGGAATTACAGACGTGAGCCACCATGACTGGCCATCTTATAATACATTCTAATAAGGAGGTTATATATTGTATATTATATTTTCATAAATAAATTTTAAAGAGTTATAAAGGAATATATTTTCTCATATATATAAATAAATAAGTTATAAGGGAATAAATTCAGGGCTGTTTTCTCAAGTTTCTGAGAAAGGTAAAAAATGAAGCTGCTTATTGAATGAGAATACTAGGAATAAGGTTAAAGACATAATGGCTATAACAATATTTAGAAGCAGTTTGCATGAGGAAAGAAAGGATCTAACAAGCCAAAATTAAATGATTAAAAAGAAATAGAAATTACTTTTATTAGTAGGTAACATGAAATTTCATTAGATGAATAAACACATTTTCTCTAAATATTTCTCAGCTCTCACTTTACAGATTTGGAGATAATAGAGGACATATTCTTGAATTGGCTAACAAAATTGTCTTGGATAGAAAATTGTATGAAGTCACTTGGATAGGTGATATTATAAGTCAGGGAACAAAGATATGTGAAGGAACTTGAAGAAACTTTTTTTTTTTTTTTTTTT
>NW_012114544.1:5140480-5166725 GCF_000951035.1 Colobus angolensis palliatus | reverse complement strand
ACCTTGCCCAGTTAGTTTTTTGTATTTTTAGTAGAGACGGGGTTTCACCGTGTTAGCCAGGATGGTTTCGATCTCCTGACCTCGTGATTCACCCGCCTCGGCCTCCCAAAGTGCTGGGATTACAGGCTTGAGCCACCGCATCCGGCCCTTCATCCTCTTTTTTAAAAAAAGATTTATCTAAGTATGATTGACATACAATAAACTCACAATAAGTTGCATATTTTTCAAGTGTACCGGTTGATTAACTCTTGACATATGTAAAAATGCATTGTATGAACATAGTGAACAAATCCACTACCCTCAATTTTTTTCTCACGTTTCTCCTTAAACTTACTCTCTTGATGCTCTCACTATTTCATTCCCAGGAGAGTATTGCCCTGCTTTTTTGTCACTGTAGAGTGGTTTGTGTTTTATTGAATTTTGTATTCACGGAATCATTCAGTATGGACTTTTTTTGAGGGGAGGAAATTGCCTGACTTATTTTTCTCACCACAGTTCTTTGAGATTATCAATGTTGTAAAAGGGTTTTTGTGTTATTGATAAGTGCTCTTTCATTGTATGGCTATATGCTGATATTTGTTTCACCATTCCTTTGTTAGTATGTACTTGGGCTGTTTCCAGTATTGGGCTATTAAAAATAACTCAGGACCAGGCGCGGTGGCTCACGCCAGTAATCCCAGCCCTTTGGGAGGCCGAGGCAGGCAGAGCACAAGGTCAAGAGTTCAAGACCAGCCTGACCAATATGGTGAAATCCCATCTCTACTAAAATTACAAAAATTAGCCAGGCATGGTGGCATACACCTGCAGTCCCAGCTACTTGGGAGGCTGAGGCAGGAGAATCTCTTGAACCCAGGAGGTGGAAGTTGCAGTTAGTTAAGATCACACCACTGCATTCCAGCCTCGGCGACAGAGCCAGACGTCGTCTAAAAAAAAAAAGAAAAGAAAAATCAGTTGGGAAGATTAGTGTAAAAGCCTTTGTATAGACACATGTTATTGTTATTCATTTTTGGTAAATACCTAAGAGTGGAATGGCTGGTAGGTGGTATGTTCAGTGTATGATAATACTACCAAACTATTTCCCAAAGTGGTTGTAATATTTTATATTCCTCTATACACTGTGTGAGGGTTCATTTTTGTTGCAAATCATCAACACATGCTATGATTATTCTTTTTAAATTTAGTTCAAATAGTGTATAGAGTTTCCTTATTGTGGTTTTATGTTTCCCTAATATTCATCATTTTTTGCAACTTTTCACAAATTAATTTAACTTCTATGTATTTTGTAGTGACATTTCATTCAAATCATTTTTATTAGGTTGTTGGAGTTTTTATTGAGTTTTGAGAGTACTTTTTTAGAAATATAACCCAAAATTATTTTCAGGTAGCTTATTTTTTTTAACAGTTCCTTTGGAAAGAATATTTCTTTAACTAAAAAAAATTAAGTACAATTTATAAAGTGTTTCCACTGGCAAAATTTAATAGTTGCCATATTCCTTATTTAAAATCCTCCTAGACTTCCCATGAGGCTCAATTTAATTAATTTAATTTAATATCACATATTTCAAAACAGAGATTTAAATGGGAAAGCAACCTATAAACTTGATATAAAAACACAATGGAAAATATGCATTTTGTTTCCTGCAGCAGATCTACCATTGCCCGTCTATGTCATGTGTTCCTCCTTGAGTACCTTATCCCAAACATAGCTATAACTGATTCCAATGAACAGTGAGTCAACAACACATAGTCCCCTATATATTTTTCCCAGAAATACCTAAAGTAGTAAGGTGTGTTTTGGATCAATATCCTAACAATGAATATAATACTGTTTTAAGCATTTCAGTGCATTTTAACAGTTATCTAAAGAAAATCAGCTCTCACTTGTGTAAGCCTCTTCAAATTATTTTGTGTAAGAAGGAGACATCTTACTCTTTGTCATGTGTTACCTATCCCAGTCAGAGCTATGAGGGCATGATTCCCCTTGGTTTATCAATTTAAATTACCTAGACAAAAACAAATACAAGAAACATTCAACATTCACTTGTTGCACTAATATCAAATATAATTCAAGAACAGCAATAATAAAAGGCAGAGAAATTATTATATATTTAGTACTTAATACATGGTAGGCATTGTATTTATCATGTTATGTCATATACACAGATCCTCTTCAGAAGTAAGCCTAACTTAAGGATGAGTGCTTAGAGCACAAAGTTCATTGTCTTCAATCTCAATCTACCACCTATTGGTTTTATCTTAGGAAATTCATTGTTTGTCTCAGAAACCTTGCTTTAGGTATGAATGCTCAATACACAAAGATTTCAATAAATATGAAATTTAGGGCAAATTTTTGTCTCTTCTCCAGTAACATTCAGAATTTTAACATCAGTGAAATCTCTCACACATAGAAAATTGTTTTCCTTTCACCAATCTTTATATATAAACCTTATTTTATTTGTTTTTACTTGTCACTCTGCATAACAAAGCCAACTATACCACCTAACGTATTTTTCTTTACTCCCTGTGTGACATTAGTCACTGAGCTAAAATAAACTTGATTCATTGTATAATAACTAATAATGAACTGAGTTTTATTGTCCAGTTTTGACAGTGAGCAGTTCCTTTAACCTTTCTATAATTTATCACTAAAAACAAAAATAATACTAACAAATCTATCATAGGCTACAGAATAGAGTTTTGCCAAAGGCTCAAATATGTTTCTGCTACCCTTAAATTGGCTCATATATGGCATTTTACAATCATAAATCTGTTTGGTTAGCCTCAATATCTACATGTGTTTATATTAATCTGAAAGTAAACATATTTTTTGGATTAAACAAAGATTATTATTAATTACAGCAATAACTACATCAGCCCAAACTGCCTTCTCACCATTTGAGGATGATAAGAGCCAGGTGGACCATGTACATGCAAAAAAATGGTTTGTGCATCACCAGAGAGAAACTGCAAAGTTAAATTATAAATCTTGGAGTTTGTATACTACATATAGCTCCCTCTCCTAAAGGGTGAGAAACACTTGCTCACTAATGTTTTAGAATGCTTTGTAATGTAAATAGCCAGCTTATTGACTCCAGGTTTCATTCTGAATTGAAATATAAACACATTTTTTTTTTTTTTTTTTACATTTAAGAGACAGAGTCTCGCTCTGTCACCCAGGCTGGAGTGCAGTGGCAGGATCTCAGCTCACTGCAACCTCTGTCTCCTGGGTTCTAGCAATTCTCCTGCCTCAGTCTCCCAAGTAGCTGGGACTATAGGTGCATGTCACCATACTTGGCTAATTTTTTGTATTTTGTAGAGACGGGGTTTCACTGTGTTGCCCAGGCTGGTCTCCAACTCCTGAGCTCAGGCAATCCACCTGCTTCGGTCTCCCAAAGTGCTAGGATTACAGGCGTGAGCCACTGTGCCCTGCCTATAAACACATTTTTAAGATAAATCCCTAAATCTCTCTGGAGGTCTCTCTTTCTATCTCTGGTCAATCATCTTTAACTTCCAAGGCTTGCCCTTTAACCTAGGTTTCAGTTACTTTGCTCAGAAAAGTATATCTGAGCAAACACATAAGCTTACTCACCTCATAACGATGTTAAATTTAAATTAAAACTGTTCAAAATTATGAGGGCTAGAAACCTACATCAAAAAAATCAACTCTGAAATTATTACCTATATATTTTCTCAAACCTGACCAAGGGTAGCTCACTATTAATATTTTTCCAAATAATACAACCAACCTGTATTACTTAGAGCCTTTTCTACAGAACACCAGAAAGTCAAAACATTTTTCAATGAAAATTAAATGTAATAGGCTGTTTTCACCTACCTAATTGCCAATAACACGGGATAAGATGAAAATATTGCATTTCATATCATCGTTCATCATGTGACACTTCCTCAGAGACTTAATCTACATGCAACATTTTTGGAAACAACCATAGCTTTAATAAGTGAAAGTCAATGAACCTCATGTACCTTTTATAAAACATAACATAAGGTAATATAATTAAAACTAAACTTATTTCCTGTGGTGAAATTAACTTACAGAAATGAAGGTGCTTATTTATTAAATGGGATCTCTGGAGCTCTAGCCTTATTCTTTCCCCTCCTGGGAAGGTTTTGATTGTTTGCCTCCTTTCTCTTGCCTGCTTGCTGTGTAATTTAAAACTGATGATGCTTTCCTTTGGGAAACAAAATTTGATCGGAGAACAGCCTGCACCACCAGCTAAACAAATTACCAATGTTTTACTCACTTTTCTTTCTGTATTCCCTTTTTTCCCCCCGCAAGAATCAAAGAATTGTGTGCAGGGGTTTACAAGTGCTGTTGTACAGTTCAGATTTAATTTGCAATAAGGAGGACATATCAGTCCCTTTAGTGACATATAGTTGCTTGATGAAAGTAAACTTAGGAGGAAACAGGTTATTATTCTCTTTTTTCCTATTGCCTGAAGTATTTCTCTGACAAAATTTTGGTTTCTAAGGAACTAAATTTTGATAAGTGATTAAATTACAAATATAAAATAATTAAAAGAGAAGCAATTTTTAAATTATTTCTTATACAAGCAAAGACCACAAAAATTTTATAGTGCAATACTTTTAAATAGATAAGATATATCATATAAACACCTTTTCATTAATTTGTTAAATACAAAAATATTCCTGGAACACTAATTCTGTCTCAAATGTTATGGAAATGACTGCTGTTAGAAGGTATAATTTTGAATAATATGCCATGTATACTTGGCAAAATTTATGCAACATTCTATTCACTTATTTTGAGAAAAGCATGCTTAGAAATATATTTATCATGCCTTTGGATAGCACTAAGATAAGCTTTATTATTCACATGATTACTAGATAATAATCAGAAATCCTTTTAGAGTATAAGTAAATTTAGTCAGTAAATCATATGCATTGAAGAATTATTTTTCACTTAACCTCATATTTGTTTGTGAAGGATTCTGTTCCAGTCCACAGTGCCATACCAAGAAAAATCTAACTTTAATGCACAGGTAACTATTCTTAACTTCTTATTTTCTTTGTCATTAACAAATATTTTCTGAAGTTAAAATTAGTGTGAACATTTTAAAATATTATAATTTAATGAAAACTTTATTACCACCATTTATGAATTTTACCTTTACATTTGGAGACAGTTTATAAAGGCACAGAAAAGTGCTACAAATGACACAGGCCTAAGAAATCTGGAAATACCTTAATAATTAAAATATTTTCATGTAATCTTAAGGAGAGTTAGTATTAGTGTCCAGATGGTAACTCAGGCTTCTTTACTTGAGTCCAGTGTTCCTCCCATAGAGAAGCCTACACAAATTAAATATTTCATCTGTTCATTTATTTAGTGAACAAATATGCATTAAGTACTCTCTACGTGACATTTTTGTAGGTGCTGAAGTTAGAATAGTAAAAAGATCATGATAAAGCTTGCAGTCTAATAAGGAGATAGCCATCACCAATTATAAAATATATATTAAAAATACCAAAATTCAAATCTCAGTAACTTCAATATAAAAAAAGGAAAAATATTAAGTTTTAATTAATAGTATAAAGGAAACAGAAGACTAATATGAAAAATATCAGGGTTCTGGAACTGTGTGTCTTTTTAAGGGATTCTATAATATAATAATCAAAATGGACTTTTCTAGAGTTGTGACATTTAAATTGTGAAAATAAGATAGAGCTAAAAGTGTGAAGAGGAGGTAAAAAAGTGTTTTAATGTGCAAAAAGACCGCAAGAAATGGCTTTGAACTCTAGAGACTGAATGGAAACCAGTGATGGCTGGATTGCATACTGTGAGGATGAATATGATCATGTGTGCCCTTGTATGTGTATATATTAAGGAATTTGGATTACTTTCCAATTGTAATGAAAAATGATGAAATGATTTTAAGCAATTATGTGTCGTAATTCATTTCCTCACTATGCTGCCTTGTTGGGAATATATTAGAAGGATGTAAGTGTAGACACAATTCAGGATATTGTGGTGATCTTCCACCTGAGTAAAGTCAGTAAGTGGATTAGAATGTTGCTCCTGGAAATGCAGAAGAGTAGATAGATTTGAGAAATATGGGACGTAATATTAACAGGATGTGTTGGCAAAACAGATACCATTCATAAAGTTATGAAATAAAAGGAGGTATGTGACATGTCTATTAGGATTAAGGTTTAGGAAGAAACATGAGTGTGATTTCCTGAAACTGATGAATTTGGCGATGGGTAGCATCTGTGGAGGGAAGAGATTAAGATTTCGATTTTGAACATGAGAAGTCTGAGATGTCTGCGAGAGATACCCCAAAAGAAAATGCCACGTGCAGAGTTGGCACTGCATGTACGAAATTATAGAGCTCTAGAAAAGAGCCATAAATTTGAAACATGACATTAAGCTGATCTTTCAAATCCTGGAAACCAGTAGTATAATTAACTGGTGAATTCTAAGACAGATGAAGGACTAAAATGATGCCTGTGAAGTCGATCATTTTAGCAACCAGAAACAGGAGAGTGAATAAAGGATGTCAAAAAGAAAATGTGAGTAAAGAAGGGGGTAAAATGAATAATAATGGTGACTTAAATACCATCATGTGTACAATAATGCTGAGCTCACCTCTCTAAATGCTGCCTAATTATTTTTTAAATGTGAAGATAGAAAGTTTCTGTTAGATTTCTCAATACTAAGGCCACTGGTGACTGGAATGCAAACAGTTTTACTGGAATTTTGCAGGTGAGAGCTGTTTTTGCAATCAGTTGAAATAAACAGAAAGTGAAATATAGATACATTGTGTATGTATGGCTCTTTAGAGATATTTAGCTTTAAAAGGGAGCAGTGAATTTGGTCTCCATATTATGTTATAGGGAAAGGAATTATTAATTAGAGTGTATCTGCATACACATGAAATGTATTCAGTTGAAATGGAAAGAATGAGGATACCGGAAAGATGGATTAAGTAAAGACACAGATATCAGAAAGTCAAGAGTGGAAGGAATTCACATCACAAGAGTATAAATTGGTTTTTAGTAAGAAGAAAACGGTTTTCACGAGGAAAACATTTTAACGGGAGAAAAGAAGATGTGAAGATAGGTATTTAGATTTCAGAGTGCATGGTGAGAAGGTGTATTGCTGTTTGTTTCCTTTTTAATAAAATGTTGACAAGACCACAGTTGAAAGTGAGAGGAGATGAAAAGATATGCAATGTTTGAAGAGAAGTCAAAGGGTAAAAAATAATTTTGGATAGTGAGAAAAAGAAACTCTTTTCAAATAAAAATGATTGAAGATGGTTGTATTTGTTCATGTTAAACTATGATAACAAAAGAATAACAGTGGCTTACATAACATCAGAGTTTTATATTCTCTTATGCATGTATATTTACAGACCAGAGTGAGTATGAAGATATCATGATCCTCAGGAGACCAAGTTCCTGCATTTTTGTTGCAACAATATTAACAACAATTCTTTCTCATGAAGCAGGTTGCCTGACTGGGTTCCTGAATCCAACATTTATGTGCCTTCTAGGCAACAGGAAGAAGAAAAGAGAAAAAGAGAATGAGAAGAGTAAGGTTTTTTTGTTTTTGTTTTTTTTGTTTTTTCTATTCAAGTACAATTCCAGTTAGCTTCTTGCACCACTTTATGTTATACACAATTTGTCTGGAACTTAGACTCATGGCCATGCTTAGCTGCAAGGAAGACTGAAATGTAGTCTTTACTCAAAGTAGCCATGCCTCAAGAAATAACTTACGATCTGCTGCTATTTTAAAAAGGAGAGAATAGATATTATGCAACAACAAGTAATCTGTGCTATGGCATATTAAGGGCATTTTTAATATAATACTTGTTATGAATTTCAAGTAAAATCAGGCAATTTATATTACTCTAGTACTTTTATACAGCAGCCCTTGCATGTACATTGGGTGTAAAGAGAAATAAAACAATTTACAGACTCAGTGCTATTCCCATCAAATTACTAATGGTATTCTTCACAGAATTAGCAAACAAAAAAACAGAAAAAACATTTTAAAAGGTATATGGGGCCAGGCCCAGAGGCTCATGCCTGTAGTCCCAGCACTTTAGGAGGCCGAGGCGGGTGTATCATGAGGTCAGGAGTTGCAGACCAGCGTGGCCAATATGGTGAAACCCCATCTCTACTAAAAGTACAAAAATTAGCCAGTCGTGGTGGTGCGCACCTGTAGTCCCAGCTACTCAGGAGACTGAGGCAGAAGAATCACTTGAACCCGGGAGGCGGAGGCTGCAGTGAGCCAACATCGCACCACTGCATTCCAGCCTGGGTGATGGGGGGGACTCCATCTCAAAAAAAAACAAAAAAAAAGAAAAAAATTATGGAACCAAAACAGAGCCCAAATAGCTAAGGCAATCCTAAAAAAAAAAAAAAAAAATGGAGTCATCACATTGCCCAACTTCAAACTATACTACAAATCTATAGTAACCAAAACAGCATGGCACTGGTACACAAAAAGGCACACAGACCAATGGAACAGGCACACATAACAATGTGTATATACCATATATATATATGTATATGTATATATATATGTATGTATATGTATGTATATTTACCTAGGGTTTTAAGTTGGATTTCATGGAACATTGCTCCATAGAAGGGATTTCAGGTAAGACTTTTTTTTTTTTTTAAGCTGAGCCCAGCTATGGATTTATACCATCTAATACCTATGAGTTCAGTGAATTTCTCTCCTCTTGAGGTTCCAAGGTAAACTTGGGGCTCCTGGGCCTGTCAGAAAGTGACATTATTTATTTATCACAGGTCAGAAATCCTGTACAGGGACTGTGTAGACAAGGTATGAGGTCAGTTTTCCAAAGGGGCTTTTATTGGCTCCATAAGTCAAGTTTGATTTCTTAAACGAAAGCACACAATTCCAGCCAAGCCTTGGTAAAATAACCAGTTTCCCCAATTTTGTCCTGTTATAAATGAAAACAGATTCTTATTGCACTTATGAAAATAATAACTGTATTGCTCTAAGTTAATAATACACACAAATAGTTTCCAAATTCTGACGAAATTAGGTAGAGAAAAAAATATGTTCTAAATTTTATTCACAGGCACATACTAAATTGTTAAAAGCTGTCAGTAGCTCAAAAATTTTCCTTGACTGAAAAAAAAAAAGGAAAGATCAGCAATGTTTTATGCAAAAAGTTAAAAAGAATACTTCAGTCTTCTATTAGTTTAACCAATTTAGTTAATTCCTGTTCTGCTTGATATTCATGAACATTTCGGTTCTCCATGAGTCCTAAAAGTTTTTCTTCTATTCTGATGTCACAATCTCCAAAGTTATGAGAAACCTGTATTGAAGAGCACCTATTAGAGTTTTATAGATGACTATAAAACCACCTTCAAAAGAAAAAACAAAAAAAACAAGACAACCGTCTGAGGATGACCAAATGTTTTAGCACAGCTGTAGTCAAGGGCACAATTGACAAGGAAGTTTGGTACCTCTGTGGTACACAATAATTTAATATAACAATTATGTTATTATTGATAATGTACACTAAGTCATATCAGAATTATAGGAATTTTCCAAAATTTTGGAACATATAACAATAACGTATGTATGCAAATATAGCCCAAACAAATCCAAACACCATTTCACATTTGACACTGTTTTCTGTAATTTTTATACCAAGTAAGTCAAATAATGTCATTTTGGGACTTCAGGGAACCTAGAATCTTAAAGAGATAATTAGATCAGAAAAAAGACATAATTTATGATTGATTTTGGAAAGTATGTCAAATAACAAAGTTTTAAAACACTTTGTATCACAGGTCATTTTTAAATAAGTCATTCATTTGACCAAAGTTACAACTCAAGGATTTCAAAAAAGGTGAAAATCTTCATACTTTGAGAGATGAGACTTAATTTTCCAGCAATGAATCCCAATAAAAACAGCACGAAGCCAATTAATTTTTTCAAAATTTTATAAAAAATGTATAAAATTTTAGTTTTGACCACAAGATATAACTTTCATAAGCCTTTTATAACTTTTATTAGAAAGTTGGTTAATGTATCAAGAAAACCTTCTTAATCTGACATAGGAGCCCATATCCTGGTCTTGCGTCTGTGTTCCTTTGACATTAATGATTGATTTACAGTGAAACTGAACTTATCTTACCTCTCAAAATCAACCGTTACACTCTCACATGCACCTCTTCTGTGATAGTTTCTGGGCCTTGAGGAGTTGAATAGCTTTAATTTCTGACCCTGTGTCTTAGGAATTGTATTATTCAGCTTTCTTTAGAGGGACAGAACTAATAGGATAGATGGAATTTTAAAGGGGAGTTTATTAAGGAGCATTGATTTACATGATCACAAGGTGAGGTCCCACAGTAGGCCGTCTGCAAGCTGAGGAGCAAGGAAACCAGTACAAGTCCCAAAACCTCAATAGTAGGGAAGCCAACAGTACAGGCTTCTGTCTGTGGTTGAAGGTCCAAGAGTGCCAAAGCTGAAGAACAAACTTGGAGTCTGATGTCGAGGACAGGAAGAAACCAGCACTATAGAAAGATGTAGGCCAAAAGATTAAGTCAGTCTAGTCCTTACACATTCTTCTGCCTGCTTTTATTCTGGCCATCCTGGTAACTGATTAGATTGTGCCCAACCAGATTGAGGGTACGTCTGCCTTTCCCAGTGAACTGACTCAAATGTTAATCTCCTTGGGCAACACCCTCACAGACACATCCAGGAACAATACTTTATAACCTTCAATCCAATCAAGTTGACACTCAATATTAGCCATCACAAGTCTACCTCTTATCAACCTGAACCCATACACATCTCCTGAAATCATATATAATCTTCTAATAAAGACAATAATAAGGTCATAATTTTATGCCTAACATAATACAGCTATCCTTCAAACAACAGGAATGGTATCAATCCCCAACCCAAATGCTGTTACATAAAGTTAACTATATTTAAATGCTGGTATGAACTCAATAAATATTATATCACATGATAAAGCAAAAAGAAAGGAAATAAAATAAAAATAGTTTCTTATTACAAGTGTATACATGCACAAACGTTATGAACAAAATAAGAAGGAAATACTCATGACAATTACAGTCCTCATTTCTGCAACTGGTCGCGTGGTCATAACTGGTATTGATAACTACCCTTTTCTACTACCTATTCTGTATTACCTGTGCCTTCAGCAAGTACCTCACCAGGTTGTGGCTTTCTACCTGGTGGAGTGACACACACCTTCATTCCTTAAGGCCCTGGGCCATATAGTCCTGCTTGGACTGGGTTCTTGTCGTTTCTCATTGACTTTAATCACAGGGCATGGTAATACTAAGAGATGCCCTAAGAGACCTCCTGTATTCCATGCATACTCTCCCTTACCTTAAATGTGGAGTAGTACACTGATTTCATCTTGATAGTTTGGATGTATCACTCCATCCAACAGTGTAACTCCCTGCTTAACCTGTTGACTTAGACGTATGAGGAGCCCAAAGTGTTCAGGTGGAAATTTTAACATACAGTTTGATGAAATTGTTGTTGTGTCTCCTGGTGGCAGCTTCCTCCCTCTGGAACTAAGACATCTAGGCCAGCAGAGCATAATGTCACAGGAACAGGAAGCAAACATTTTGCTAGTGGGTCAAGAGGTGACGGTGAATGGTGTCACTTATACCCCTTGATTCCTGGACCCTTGGATCCTGGCTAAGGGAGAAATAGTACTCTATATTGGACACTGATTCAGAGCACACACAGCCTTCTGGAAAACTTTGCCCCAACCCTGCTAAGTATTGTCATCTAGTTGGCACTGTAATTGTGACTTCAAATGGTCATTCTACAATTGTATCAATCCAGCTGCTTCGGGATGATGGGGAGCATGGTAAGAACAGTGAATTCCATCAGCACAAGCCCACTGCCATGCTTCTTTAGCCATGAAGTGAGTGTCTTTTTCAGTCAATGCTGTGTGAAATACTATGACAGTGGATAAGGCATTTCATGAGTCCCTGGATGGTAATCTTGGCAGAAGCATTGTGGGTAGGATAAGCAAACTCATATCCAGAGTAAATGTCTGTTTCAGTGAGGATAACCTGCTGCCATTTTCATGATGGAAGAGGTCCAATATAATCAACTTGCTGGCAAGTAGCTGGTTGATCACCCTGAGGAACTGTGCTGTATTGAGGGCTCAGTTTTGGTCTCTGCTGCTGGCAAATTGAGCACTCAGTGGTGGCCATAGCCACCAGGTCATCCTTGGTGAGTGGAAGTCCATGTTGTTGAGCCCGTGCATAACCTCCTTTTCTGCCTCTGTGGCCACTTTGTTCATGGGTCCATTGAGTGATGACAGGGGTGGCTGGGGAAAGATGCTGAGTGGTATCCACAGAACAAATCATTCTATCCATTTGATTATTAAAATGATTGTCTGCTGAGGTCACCCTTTGGTGAGCACACATGAAATACAAATATCTTCACAGATTTTGACCACTCAGAGATGTCCATCCACAAACCTCTTCCCCACATATCTTTGCCAACAATTTTTCAATCATGCTTCTTTCAAGTCCCAGACCATCCAGTCAAACTATTGGCTACAGCCCATGAATCAGTATATAATTACACATCTGACCATTTCTCCTTTCATGCAAAGTGCACAATGAGCTGCACTCCTTGAAATTCTGACCACTGGAATATTTCCCTTCACCACTGTCCTTCAGGGATGTCCTAGAAAGGGGCTGTAGTACTGCAGCTGTCCACTTTTGGGTGATGTCTGCATGTTGTGCAGAGCCATCTGTAAATTAGGTTCTTGTCTTTCTGTTTCTCTGTCAACTGATCATACAGAACTTCCCATGAGGTCATCAGTGAAGGCTGGGAAGAGAAGGCAAGGTGACAGGAGTGGGGGACATGGGCATTTGAGCCACTTCCTCATGTAACTTACTTGTGCTTTCAGGACATGCTTGAGCCTGATTATGTATATACCACTTCCAATTGATGATGGAATGCTGCTTTGCATGTCCCACTTTAGGGATAGATGAGTCACAAAGCACCCAGTTCATAATAAGCAGTTCAAGTCTCATGGTGACTTGATGACCCATAGTCAAACATCAGTTTTACCAAATCCCAGTAGCAGGCAAAGAGCTATTGCTCAAAAGGATAGTAGTTAATTCCAGAAGATGTCAGAGTCTTGCTCCAAAATCCTGGAGGCCTCCACCATGATTCACTTATGGGGGACTGTCAAAGGCTCCAAACAGCATCCCTATCTTCCACTGACACTTCAACCACCTTTGAATCTGCTTGGTCATGCGGTCCAAGTGGCAGACCAGCTTGCACAGAAGCCTGGACCTGTTGCAGAGCCTTCTCCTATTCTGCACTGCACTGAAAATTGGCAGCCTTTCGGGTCATCGGATAAATGGGCTGGAGTAACACCCAAATGAGCAATATGTTATCTCCAAAATCCAAATAGGCCTACTAGGCATTGTGCCTCTTTCTCGGTTGTAGGGGCGATGGCCAAATGCAGCAACCTATCCTCCACCTTAGAAGGAGTATCTCGACAAGCCCTGCACAACTGGATCATCAGAAATTTTACTGAGGTGGAAGGTCCCTGAATTTTATTTAGATTTATTTTCCATCGTCTAGTATGCAACTGTCTTACCAAAAAGTCCAGTGTGCTTTCTACTTCTCATTCACTGGATCCAATCAGCATAATGTCATCAATGTAACAGAACAGTGTGATATCTTGTGGAAGGGAAAAGTCATCAAGATCTCTCTGAACAAGATTATGACACAAAGCTAAAGAGTTGATATACTCCTGAGGTAGGACAGTAAAGCTATATTGCTGTCTTGCCAACTGCTTCTGGTGGGCCTTTTGGGCAGGAATGGAGAAAAAGGCATTTGCTAAATCAATGGCTGCATACAAGGTGCCAAGAGATGTGTTAATTTACTCAATGAAACCACATCTGGTACTGCAGCTGCAGTTGGAGTCACCACTTGGTTAAGCTTACCATAGTCCACTGTTATTCTCCAAGATCCAGCTGTCTTCTGCACAGGCCAGAGAAGAGAGCAGAATGAGGATGTGATGAGAATCACCACCCCTGCGTCTTTCAAGTCCTTGATGGTGGCATTAATCTCCACATTCCCTCCAGGGATGCAATATTGTTTGATTTACTATTTTTTCTAGGTAGAGGCAGCCATTCCCACCATAATACCCCTCACCCCGCCAGTCAGGGAGCCAATATGGTGGTTCTGTCAGCTGTTAAGTATGTCCATGTCAATTATGCATTCTGGCACTGGAAAAATGACCACAGAATGAGTCTGGGGACCCATTGTATCTAGTAAGTTGGACCTGTAAGTTGGACCTGAGTTGGAACTAGTAAGTTGGATCTGAGCTAAAACTCCATTAATTACTTGACCTCCATAAGCCACTACTTTAACTGGAGGACCACAATGACGTTTTGGATCCCTTGGAATCAATGTCAGCACCGAGCCAGTGTCTGATAGGCCCCAAAATGTCTCATCATTTCCTTTTTCCTAATGCACAGTTCCCCTGGTAAAAGGTTGGAGGTCTCCTTAGGGAAGGATAGGAGAAAGATTAACAGCATAAATTGTAGGTAGTGGAGTGAGGTCCTTCCTCAAGGGGACATGACTTCACCTTAATTCAAGGGTTCTAGGTCTGTAAATTGGTTCAAGTCTGGAAATTGATTGAGGGGACATGTTTTTATAATTCAAGTTAGTATTTTGTGCATTCAACCTGGAATTTTTCTGTTTATGTAAATTAAGTAACAATGCAGTAGGTCTTGTATCAATATTACTTCTAGGAACACCATGATTAGCTAGTGCGAGAGATCTACATGAGTAAGACTTTCTGCTTGCTGCTTTGCCTCTGCTGTCCATTACCGTAGCTACACCCACCTTGCCTTTGATGGTTCAGTGCTACCACTTGATCCCTGCCACCTCAGGATCCAATTACTCTCATTGTAATTTAAATTTGTAGTTGAGTTACTTTGGTTCCCACTGTAAAATCTGGCATACAGAGAAGAGCAATCGCAGAGCTTATCAAGAATGCAGGTGCTGCCCTCACAAATCTATTTTGCAAAGCACTGGTCAAACATCTATCTTCTGGACCAACCTAGTTGGGAGGAGTATGTCTAAAATGATGAATCCACTCCAGCACCCCAGTCTCCCTAAGCCTTAGGATACCTTCCTCCACATTAAACCAAGAGAGATCAGGCATTTTTGGTTCGCTCACAGTGGAACATCTTTTAATCCATATTTCAGCTAACCAAGCAAATAAACTATTAGAACCTTTTTTAAAACTCCCCAAACTGCAACATTAAATGCAAAATCCCTGCTTAGTGGGTCAAAATCAATTAATTTAGCCTTATCAAACTCTATGTGTCTTCCACCATTATCCCACACCCTTAATACCCATTCCCATGCCTGTTATCCAGATTTCTGCTTATATAAATTAGAAAACTCAAGCAATTCTTTCCAAGTGTAGTGCACCTCCCATGGGTCACACTCTCAACCTCACCTCTAGGGGCCTGGGAGGACTTTAGTCTAGTCATGGGACTAGAAGCAAACGGGGTGGTGGGGTGGGTCCTGAGGAGAATCAATATTACATTACCTAGCAACTGACTCAGGGGAGGCCATCACAGTTGCCTCAGGCAGTGCAGGTTTTGTCTCCTCAGACAAAGTTGGAAAGGCTGGTGGCAGCATGGTTGGGGAAGGGATGTTGCCTCTACTGGGGATACAGAAGCTGTTTCCTCTGGCAAAAAAAGGCTCATCAGAGTTTGCAAGCTCAGTACCTGCAGCTTCATCAGGGTCTTCCCACACCTCCCATTCTAAGTTGCAGGTTCCCATTCTTTTTCAACCAATGCCCTCACTTTAACAGTAGACACCTGGTGAGGCTGTGCACGCACATTTTGTTGCAGGTCAGCTACTCACATGATAAGAGCTTGTGTCTGATTTTCCACAGTTTCAGCTCTTTCTCTATGGGAGACACGTAAGACTCTCACTCAAGGCAATTTTAGAATATTTGAGGCTCAGTATGTACTTGTGGAGCTGGGAGACAGAATCCCTGAGCTTATCATTTTCTTTCATCACTTTGTCCAGTGAATTTAGAAGAAACCAACTAACTTCATTATATTTCTTGGTTCTCCACATATGGTCAAAGGTATGATGTATGGAGTCACTGAACTTGCCTATCATGAGTGGTGAATCAGGAGTATCAAATGCATTTATTTTGCATAACTCTCTAAACAGTTCATGCCAAAGACATGTTACTATTAAAAGTAGAGTCCTTAGCATTTTGGGTTCTAATCACATTAAGAAAGCAACTACAGTGACCCCCATACCAAAAAATAAATAAATAAATAAATAAAACTCCATTCTTAATACTCTGCTTCTTTAGAACTACTCTTGATACTAAAATCTGTAATAGGTTCTCTAGAGGGACAGGAATAATAGGATAGATGTATATATAAAGGGAAATTTATTTAGGAGAATTGACTCACAAGATCACAAGTTGAGGTCCCACAATAGGCTGTCTATAAGCTGAGGAGCAAGGAAGCCATTCCAAGTCCTACAACCTCAAAAGTAGGGAAGCCAACAGTGCAGCCTTTAGTCTGTGTTCAAAGATCCAAGACTGCCAAAGCTGAAAAACTTGGAATCTGATGTTCAAGGGCAGGAAGCATCCAGCACAGGAGAAAAATGTAGGCTGGAAGACAAAGCAAGTCTAGTCTCTCCACATTCTTCTTCCTGATTTTATTCTCGCTGTGCTGAAAGCTGATTAGGTTGTGCTTACCGAAATTGAAGGTGGATCTGCCTTTCCCATTACACTGACTCAAATGTTAATCTCTTTTGGCAACACCCTCACAGACACACCCAGGAAAAATAATTTGCATCTTCAATCCGGTAAAGTTGACACTCAATATTAACCATCACAGGAATGAATACAGTTTATTTTGATTGGCATCCTTCACCAGGCCTGAAAATGAGGCTTTAATTACTGCCAGTGTTTAAGATTTAGC
This sequence comes from Colobus angolensis palliatus, assembly GCF_000951035.1. Lineage (NCBI taxonomy): Eukaryota > Metazoa > Chordata > Mammalia > Primates > Cercopithecidae > Colobus > Colobus angolensis. The sequence goes on along the minus strand of NW_012114544.1, from coordinate 5,149,706 downwards.
AGGACTTGGTATCCTTTTTAGATGCAGAAGTCAAACTCTGTAACTCAAGATCACAAGTATTTAAAAGCATATACAGAAAAATACATGTATGTAATAACCGTAATTAAGAACAATTTTTTTTCCTCAGTTTTTTTTTTTCCCCTAAGCAAACAAAAACTTAATAATAATGGCATAGAAATTGTTTGTATAAAACATAAAATCTGTTAGGCCAGTTACCAAAAGGCAAAAGAAAAGACCTTCTATACTACACAGAATATTATGTTGGAAGAAAATATTCCCTTTAGATCTTTAAGAAAACATTGTTAGCATCAGACCACAACAAACAGAACTCAACTGAAATAACTTATATGAGCTGAAAATGAGTTGAAAGAAAGCATTACTATTTCACGCCTTTTAAAATGAGAGAGACAACTGAAGTGATAGGCTGTAATAAAAGTTAAATTTTGGATTTTAAAAGAATTAAAATCTATTATAATTTATTAAGAGTAAATCAATCCCTTAAGAAAAATTTCATTGTTCTAACCAACTATTTAGTATACATGTGATTTTTTCTTTTACATCAAGTCCAATCTGCAGAGAGACCATTATAATTGGCCTTTAATTAATAGACAGTGTGATCATATAAAAGTTTTTTCTTTTTTCTTTTTATAAATTCACTTACTGTGGCTCACACAGACCATTCATGAGATGGTTGGACTTTCTGGTTTGTCCTGAATTTCCTTCTTTCTTAAGCAACCAGACATTTTATTCTAGGACTGAATCTACCGTACAAGATTCTTTCTCATGCAAAATTACTTCTCTTTAAGCTTTCTTAACAAAAAACTGCTCTGTATTTCTATAACATTCCTTATATCTCTCTTACTTCTTTGCTCCTTTTACCTTGCTTTATACATAACCTTTAAATAAGCTTTGAATTAGACAAAAATTATTCACCTTTTTAAAAAAGACACACTTTTTTTTAGAAAAAATGTTTTCCTAGGAATATATTTATATTGGAAAATACTCAAATAATGAAATATCTATAATTTGATATAACTTCAGATTCTAAATTATGATGTTTGTCTACATATATTTATCACATTACATTTACCTAATTATTTTATTTTAATCATTTACCTAGGTTACTTATGAAAACTATGATAGTCATCATTTAAAGTCATGGAACCAGCTGGGTGTAGTGGCTCATGCCTGTAATCCCAGCACTTTGCAAGACAGAGACCGTTGGATCACTTGAGGTCAGGAGTTTGAGATCAGCCTGGCCAACATGATGAAACCCTGTCTCTACTAAAAATTAAAAAATTAGCCAGGTGTGGTGGTGTGGGCCTGTAATCCCAGCTACGCAGGAGACTGGGGCAGGAGAACTGCTGGAACCCAGGAGGTGGAGGTTGAAGTGAGCTGAGATCGTGCCACCACACTCAAGACTGAGTGAAAGATCAAGACTCCATCTCAAAAACAAACAAACAAACAAAAAATAGTTATGGAACACCATTGCAAAATTATAACTGAGAGAGTAAGAAAGATTTGACCAACCAGCTTCACCTTGCTTCTACCTCCAAGCAGTCCTTGTTCATTCCTGGGCATAGGACAAACTAACTTTGAGAGGAACTTAGTTTATAGTTGCACTTTGAAACAAAGATGCTAACAGTCCCTTTCCAAAACAAACTTTACTGCCTGTGGACTAGACCGCCTAAAGTCACGAGATTAGAAGTTATAGTAATCTTACTTAATTCAAGATTTAGCTATTTTTATTAAACAAATATCAATGTCTTATTTATTAAAGATTATATAAGCAAAGATCATTCCGTTTGGGGATGAGTTTATAGTTTTGTAATCCCTATGCCAAATTTTGACACCTTATAGTATTTGGCAGGGATAAGTATGAAATTGCTTAATTAATAAATTCAAACAGAAATGTATGCTGGCAATTCTTAAAATATTTTTAATGTTACTTTACCAATAACTTTGAAGCTAGCTTATTTATTAAATATTTTACTTAAGTTACGTAAACTTGAGAAAGCATTTGACTAGTCTTTTCTTTTTCCTGATAAAGTGTTTGAGTGAAATGTTTTATTTTCTTATGCCAATTAAAGTGGATTTAGTTGTAAATTAAACATAAAATTATAGAAAGTATAAAGTCCTTTTAAATGTATACACACATATATACACACACCCACAATGATACTTTGGCTTTTATTTCAGAACTTTAGCCATGAGATAAATGCAAATTCACTGACTTGCAATAAGAACCTGTGTGATTGAAACAGTGCTTTTTATCTTAATAGAAAAATAACAGCCGAGTTAAAGCAGTCAGAAAATAAAAATAGAGAATTTAGGATTGTTTAGTTTGCAGGTCAACCTTAGGGTTCTTTTTCATTAATGTAAATGTACACAAAGACCATATTAGTTCCATTTTACATAAACTCTGGCAAGAAGAGGTGCCATAAAACCTAAGGAGTACTTCAAAGGGGGCATTCTCCTTGTGTTATTCTTCATTCTTAGATTATGTGTTTCCCACACTTTTTCTTAAAAGGAGGAACTGAGATGTTGCCCAGGGTTATATATAGTAGATTGATGTGCTGACTCCACAGTGTGTTGCCACTGATCTGTTTCCACCGTCTTACGTGTCTCGGTGTCTCTTTCCAGAGGTCTATGACTTCTAAGAGAATTCAAAACGTTGAATGATCAGCCCTTATATTTATTTCTTGGATGAGCTGTTTTTTCAAATTACTTTTTTTGGGGGATTTCCCTCCAGGGCCACTGCACGTCATAGAGCTTCAATACCCCAATACTCCCTCAAAGTCCCTGGTCACCCAGGGGCATATTTTGGCTAGGAGGAGCAAATGCCCTTTCTCTTCAGAGCTGAGAAACTCAGTCTCTCATTTACCTGTGAAAACAACAGTTCAATTCTTCACAAAAATGTGCATAGACAAGCCAAGTCAGGATTAACTTTGGGAGAAAAAGCAATAGAGAAGACCCCTTAGAATGTATGTATGAACTAGAAAATCCTTAAAGAACAACTTCCTAGAAGAGAACAAAAACAACAGTCAAGACTACTTCCTGTAAATTGTGCTCAGTCACCCCTACTTTACAGTTCTTATCTGCCATTACACACACAAAGCTGAAATCCTCTCACAGTACAAGGTCATCTCTGCCACCCCCAAAGTCAAAGGGATCAGGTCATGCAATACAAAAAAAGAGAGCTTTAGACCTAAGAAGAATCTGTCCATGACACTTGAAACTCCACAAAGAAAACAGAACACCCCAAAAGGGGTGAGTGGCACCTTTGTTCTTCAAAAGGGGTTCAAGTTATTAGAAGCCTTTTCTAGATTTTTTGGTACTGCAGATGGCAAAGGGAGAAGGAGGTATCAGAGGAAAGAAAAGTAAATGAAAGAACTTTGTTTAGAACAGGAAGCAAACACAGAAACAAAGAGCATGAGTTTTTGTGTGCTTTTTTCTCTTCTGCAGCTGTGAGGAATTCTAGCTAAATTAGAGGGGCTTTATTACTCATAATTTGCAACTCTTACTCAGATTTGACCAAATCAGGTAGAGTTGGTCAAATCTGATGGGAGAAAGACTGGAACAAATAACAACAAAAAACCCCAACAGTATGATCACAAAACATTCAAATAGTATGGAGAAATTAAGAGCAGCTGGTTGTTAAACGTTAGCCAAAACAAAACCCCATTTCAGCTATTTACCTAGGGATGGGTCTCAGGCTAAAGACTGTTTTCTACCACACTAGAAGCAGGAAAAAACAGCAGCAAAAACAGCAACAACAACAAAGCCCTCAAATTTGTCTTTCCTGCTTGGGAGCAAGCTCAAATTCTATAAAGGAGGTACCTGCTTTCCATCATCATGGAAGGAGGAAATCTTGCATTCTTGTTGGAAGCAAGTAAAATTCAAATAAAAGAGAGTTGTACAGAAAAATAAACTTTAGATCGTAACCAAATTTTGGGAGATCAGGGATTCTCTGCAGAGGGTGATTCTAGACCTCAGCAAATTGTCCTATTGGTTTGAGGTCCTAGGTAACACTGTAACCTCCAGGGTAAATTGAGTAGGATAATTTAGGGTTAGTTTCCTGCTTATTTGTTTTTGCTTCAAGTTTTCATTCGTTTCTATTTATCCTCCTCTGGCTTTTATTTTTGTATGCATGTATATATAAAACCATGATTATTTTAGTTCCTAGTGGAAGGCTTTTATTCACTTTGGTGTTCCTATGCACTTCTAGTGAGTCATCATTCATTCCTTTAACTTGCCTCCTTGTGAAGAGACCAACAAACAGGCTTTGTGTGAACAACAAGGCTGTTTATTTCACCTGGGTGATGGTGGGTTGAGTCCAAAAAGAGAGTCAGAGAAGGGAGATAGGGTTGGGGCTGTTTTATAGGGTTTGGGTAGGTAATGGAAAATTACAGCCAAAGGAGGTTGTTCTTTGGCAGGCAGGGGCCAGGGTCACAAGATGCTCAGTGGGGGAGCTTCTGAGCCAGGAGAAGGAATTTCACAAGGTAATATCATCAGTTAAGGCAGGAACCGGCCATTTTCACTTGTTTTGTGATTCTTCACTTGCTTCTGGCCATCTGGATATATATGTGCAGGCTTGGGCTCAGAGGCCTGACAGTTCCGTTGATCTGTAAATCCTAAGCTACCTTTGTCAGGACTGCAGGAATTAATAGAGCACACCAGCTTTTTACCCTTAAACTAATTTTTTTGATTTGAGGCTTCCTGATATTCTAGGTATGTTGAGTATATTCTCACAAGTAGATGTTGAGTCATATTTCTCTCTTTTCCTAGTTTCTCCAAAATTTGTAAACTATATATGAATATTCTTAATTCATGGCAATGTGTCTCTTTGCATACATTCAAGCTGGGTTATCAGGGCTGCTCAGGAACAAATAACCCAGAAACCTGGCATGCCAACAAAAGGGTAAGAATTTCTTACCAATCAGTGTCTGGCCTCTTCCTCACCATGTAAACTGGTTAAATATGAAGTAGAAGTCACTGTATATTTTCTCTGAAAGTTTTAATTAATTAGTTAAATAATAATAGCTTAAAGCAAATATTTTGTCAGAAAAGTAGAAAGTGTAATGTCTTTTAGTTCACATGACTTTAGCAATCTTCAGGAAATAAAGATGGTTTTCAAGATTATTGGTAAAATACAAATGTCTTCAACATGTAAACTTGTGGCCTGAACTATGTTCTATTATTAGGTGTGCTAAATACATTAAGGTCATAAATTGCTTCTTTGGATTTTGAAAATTGTTTAACTTGCCTGCTCTCCAGCTAGGTAAGACCTGGGGACATGTGGAGTTGGCCATGCCTTAGCTATGCTGGAAACAGTCAAACCTTATCAGAACATAACTTACCAGGTTTTATGTTAAAGTTAAAATTGCTGAGTCATCATTGTAACAGGCAATTAAGACTATTAGAAACAGTTTTACATGCAAAGTGTGTAGGAACAGTAGAACGTGGTTTGTTTGTTTGTTTGCATGATTTTTGTTTTTTAAGTTTATAAGAGGTTTTTTGCTTCTTTGAAATTTCTGAGTCATCATTTTGGTAAAAAAATAATTTCTGGTAATCTGGAATTCCAAAATAAAACTTCAGTTTCAAATTGTCTTTCCTAATGCCTGGCTTTCTGGATGTATCAGAGGGCCCTTGAAAACATCCAGAAAAGAGATAAACAAGATTAGTTGATGTGTTTAAGTAGATTGGATTGCCAAAATGACAGTCAGTCTTCTTTAGATTATATTTTTGTGAATGATACTATATATATTCCAAAATGGTATGGGGTTTCTAAAATTCTAATGTTTAATTGTGCGCTACCACTCAAAATTATAGTTTTCATGTTGTTATTATAAACCACATATATAACCCAATTTCCTTGTATAAAGCTACTAACCCAAGTCAAACAATAAATTAATTAAATCTAAAGAAAATACTTTCCTGTTAAACCAGCTAATACTGAAATTGTTTAAAATAGTTTGTAACCAATGTTTGATCCCATATTACTGGGAAAACAAAGCTTCAGGTACATTTGATCACCTGTTGGACCATTTAAACATTCTTATAAAGGAATTTTATTCTATTGTTATTTTCACTGCATATTTTCTGGTTGTATACAAGCTTTCCCATGCAAGAGGGTTCCCATGCAGTAGATTATTATGCTACAATGTATTTTTGCCAGGTAAAGAAAGCTTTTTAGCATTTGAATCTTCCAGGAACATCAGAGAAAGGCAGTCGTTGCCAACCACACTACAACAAAACTTTGGGACTTAGGGCTTTGGGTTCATGATCTCACAACTGAGAAGGGTCCCTCCATGCTTTTGGAACCCTTGATGTAAAGCTAACCAGGGAAATTTTGCCCAAGAAGATGGCATTCTTGATGTGAACAGCTTTTCCCAAGTTCAGATTAAGACTTCTATTGTCATGAAACTTTTATCTTTGAACATTTTTTTTCTTGTTTATGCCTCTATGAGAACAGAAATGTAAAAGGGGTCTGTTATGTGTACTAATGGGGTGTACTTCTATTTGTGAAGGAGTTTGCAGCCAGCCTTATACGTGGATAACCTTATAGTTTTATAGATGAAAGATAAAGGCCCAATGTAGGTCAGAAATTTTTATAGTATATATGTTGCCTCATAATCAGTCAAAACAAAAACATTGGTCCAGTCCTCTTAACCCATACGATGGGTAAAAAAGAACATTTACAGAAGTCCTTCACTCTTTTAAAAGGGCAACATTTGTTAGATCCTTTTTCCGTGGTTTAAAGTACAAGAATCAATGATTAGAAATGTATCCCTCGTGATAGGTTCTATAGCAAATTCTACTGTAAAGGCTACAGTTACACAATAGACTCTAAATTCTCTTGTGAAAGTTATGATAAAATTAGCTAAACAGAGAAGTATCTGTGCAGCGGCTGGCACTTGTGGCCTATGGGGAAGAACATCAGTTGAAGATTATAGAAATTCAGTGGCAGGGGATTAACAAAGAGACTGCTTAATTAAGTGAATAAACTCTTTATCTAGCTCGTTCTTTGATCTGTTTGATTTTAGGAGGTTTGGTTTGTGAGGACCTTGGGTAAGGAGCAACTCCTAACTCTTGGTATTATCCTCCCGATAGTCATAATAGTAGTCTCCCTGGTGCACTATATTCTCTCAAAGTTTTTAAATACTTGTATGCAGCCATCTCTAGAATGTCGTATGGTCTCTCTTCAACTGGAAAAACAGGAGCTGAAAAACTGTGCAACCATGAGAACATCATAACCTATAAATGAAGTGCTGAGATGGGAAATCCAAGATGATGGTAACCAAGAGTGGCGCTAAGCCCCCCTAAGTTTTGGTTACACTCTTACCTATGTAGGAGCCTGGCCAAAAAGGGGTAATTTACTAAAACAAAATTATGTGAGGTCATTGTTTTGGACCAGGCTCATGCACTAGGCCCCAACAAACCATACCAGACCAAACGGAGTCGCTCATGCTAAGACTTTAAGGAAACACATAGATTCTAGAACAGACCAGGTTTTGTGTTTTCTCCTGTAAATCTCTATAGCAAATATTTCTGACAGCATAGGTATCCACTTATTGAAGTTCTCATTAAATCTTTTAACCAAATTCATTTCCTCTTGCCTGGAGACCATCAAGCTTCAGATGGTCATGCAACAAAGGCTCCAGCCAATTCCAGGTAAAGACATAACCCCTGGACATCAAGAAACTACCCTGCCTCCACTAGACAGAAAAGGGTGAAAATTCTGTGGTCCCCAGTAGGTAGGGACTATGCCCCAAGCCACCATGAAGCAGCTACCAGAAAAAGGCCTTTGGTCTCTCTGCTTCCCATAAACATTTATGGGAATCACATCTCTCAGATAGTAGATGATGCAGGAAAATAGGGTCCGGAGGCAGGGAACATAAGGCTGATTCATACTTCAGCTATGACAGGAAATATCCCCTCTATAGGGCTTAGGTTCAGTAAATGATTTTGTAACTTTACTTCATCCTCTCCACAGGGCGCAGGCCAAGCAAACGACTTTGGAACTTTACTTCATCCTCTTCATTTACATAGGGCATACTCCAAGTAACTAGTGAAATCCTCTAGGGGGTGTTTAAACTCCTAAAGTTTCTACAATGGGACTTTGTAGCTCCTATGCTCAGCCCTGCTCCTGCACTGTGGAGCGTACTTTCATTTTCAGTGAATCCCTTCATTCCTTCCTTGCTTTGTTTGTGCATTTTGTCCAATTCTTTGTTGAAGATGCCAAGAACCTGGACACATTCCGTGATTAACATGGGAATCACACATTTTTTTAATACAACTTAATTACTGAAAGGCTCTTGACATTTTACATACTTCCTCAGTTAGTATTTTTTACTTTTTGGGTTAAGAAGTGGTTGAGATTTTATATTATTATTATTATTATAAATACTGAAAGGCAAAATTTTTCTAGAAATTCTATATTCACTTTCTATTTTATGTGCAAATGGGCATGCTTTTCTGAGATTTTCTCTTTCTTTTAATACCTAGCAAATACAGCCAATAGACACCAAGATGTGCTAAAATCATTCTGTGTTTAAATCTTTTCTCCTAAGGATCTAAGTTCACTAAGCAAGTTACTTTTTCCAATTGAATTTCACTTGACAATTTTCCTAAACCTTCTGCCACCATGTGTCATGGTTTCCAGGTTTTGATATAAATTTTCTCACCGTATGGAAATATTTTAGATTTTTCTTTAAGAGTCACCCCACTTTTGGTGCCAATTTCTTTACTACTCAATATTGGCTATAATAACATAAATTAGTAAATTGCCATTCAACATTATGCTGTAGTAACACAAATTTTTAAAATTTCAGTGGCTTGACAAATGCAAATTTCTTATTTATTTATCTATTTATTCCTTTTTTTTTTTTTTTTTTGAGACAGAATCTCACCGCATCACACAGGCCAGGGTGCAGTGGCATTATCTCAACTCACTGCAACCTCCACCTCCCGAGTTCATGTGATTCTCTTGCCTCAGCCTCCCAAATATTTGGGATTATAGGCACTCACTACCATGTCCAGATAATTTTTTTTTATTATTATTTTTAGTAGAGATGGGGCATCACCATGTTGGCCAGACTGGTCTCGAACTCCTGACCTCAAGTGATCCACCTGCCTTAGCCTCCCAGAATGCTGGGATTACTTGAGTGAGCCACCACGCCCGACCTCATGTAATTTCTTGAGTGATCATTTAGTCATTCAACAA
>NW_012114544.1:5127542-5140304 GCF_000951035.1 Colobus angolensis palliatus | reverse complement strand
AACTCCTGACCTCAAGAGATCCACCTGCCTTAGCCTCCCAGAATACTGGGATTATAAGCATGCACCACTGCACCTGGCCAACAAATGCAAATGTAAATTCATTCTCAGATTCATGGCTAGTTAGGGTCCATGAGGTACTTTATTTCTATTTATTAAACATACTTGTCCTCAACATCTGGTTTTTGAATTGTGATGAATAAATGCAATAGTTCTTGGAACGCCCTGTCACAAAATATTCTGTTGCCTCTCCTAAATTAAAATATACAGTACAAATGCATCAGCTAAAATTCAAGGTCTTAAGGTGTACTTCTCATCTTTATTTTCAACTACATTCTATTGGTATCAACACCTTGCTTCATATAATCTGTGTTTTCCAAGTATAACAGTTTCATTTCTACATAATTATTTTATTAATTTGTTCATTCATTCATTCATTCTTATTCTCTTAAAGTTATCTAAATTCTAGTACATTCTGAAATATTCATGCTTGGCCCTTGGAACAAAAACTTAAAAAAAAAAGTGTTAACTATCATCTTTGAAATTTGCTTTAACAAATTATTTCAATTTTTGAGGTTTTATTCTATTATGTGATTTTTTTGAAGGTCTACACTGTTGTTTTACAACAGACTTTTCAAAAGGCATTTATGAAGCAAGTCCTTAAGATACATTAATGTTTCCTTTATTCACAACCACCATTCAGTGCTCATCATCTGATTGTCCGTAAAGAAGTTTAGCTACAGAAAAACTAGATCCTGAACCTGCTTGGAGGCTTCCTAATCTGAATATATTATCTCTGTCCCAATTCTTGATTTGTCATCTATTAAGGGAATATAACAGTATTTTCCATTTGTTTTTACAGAATTACCAATGTAAAATAAGTCAAATTTCTGCAATAAACATGCTTTCTGAAATTTTAACATACAGTAGAAATATCATGTTATTTTAATTAATATTACTCCCATTATTGAAGGTTAATTTAGACTAATGTTACAGTAGAAGTCTAACAGTCTCTTTGAAAGTTTCTACGTATTCCCAGGCTATGTATAGTTACTTCTTTTCTTCAGCATTTATTAGTTATAATGATTTTATAGTTAAAAAATTAGAGTAGTCCCATAGCTCTTTAGGTTTTCTGTCTGTGTTTCTCAACACCCACTAGCTTTTCTCTAAGTAGCGCTTGGTGTTAAGCATGATTTTTGTCAGGCTCAGTACTTGGTAACTGTCCAAAAATACCTAAATGAAATAAACACCTTCCTTCTTCTGGCTTGTTTACATTAATATTATTATAGAAAAATGTCCACTAAAAAGAAAATTTGCTAAGCAAACATATTGAAGTCTAGTTTTTGTAAATCATCAATAATTTAGAATTACTGAAGTTTAGAATCAAGTGTTTTACTCTATTTACAAGCAAAAAAGCTAACGTTTAGGGCTGTTTATGAAAAAAAGACTTTTTCAGTTTGGTACTTTATCCATATAATTTTGAAAACGCAAGAGAAGTCAATCTTTCCCACCTCAGCTCCTTCTCCAATGTTTTCAGGAATTAATCTTATTAACAATGATTTTTTGGGCTTTTATTTTTTTTCCTATAGTGGAAAGAAGAATTAAAAATATGATAAGTAAAAATCTTCACTGCTCTGTTTCAGAATTATGAATGAGAATATAAAAGTTATGGGCTCATAATCCATTAAAACTAGACTCATCATCCAATAGACTCCACAAGACACCTGGGATGTTTGAATGAACTTTCTGTGTCTATACTGCTTTGTAGTATCACAAATCGATTCAGATGTCCTGCCTTGTGATTCCCACAAAGATTTTCACCATATTGCAGCAAGTCCAAGTTTTCTTTTGGTACATAAGTGATAATGTTGAATGAGTGATATTGCAAAAGATTAAAATATGATAAAGACTCATGTGCCTTTTATTGGGAGGCAATATAAAATATGTTCTCACAATAATTCCACTAAACAAATTTAGTAGGACAGGCAAATTGTTATTTTTATGTGTGTGTACTTAAAGCCTATGGGACATTTAGAAAACTTTGCAAATTCATAGTGCCTGGGGCATTTCCATTAAGTTAGGCAATGGAGAGATAGGGCTTTTATCATTTTCTGCTGCATTAGTAATTCAGGACTTGATTCTGAAGGTATCTGTATTTCCCTTGACCTTTACATCTTCGTATATGTGGTTTTTCAAGACTGAAATGAAGTCCCTTCTTTACCTGATAATTGAAGAAAGGATGAGATGTTATAATGTATACGTTAAAAGAAAGAAAAGAGAAATTTGATATAACTTACATTCTATTTAATTTTTAAATCTATCATAGGGGATAAATAGATGCAAATCTTGAGAAAAACATTTGAGATAACAACTATGAAGAGGAACCATGCTGACTCCCTTAAAATTATTAGATATAATAATTAGAGGTAAAGAGAGAAGCAAAAATGCTACTAAAATGCGCAATAAAGAAATGGCAAAGTTAATTAGGAAAGAGTTGAAAAAAGAGATGGAGAGGTAGAGGAGATACTAAAGCTATTTAGGAGGCAGAATAGATGGGCCATGATGATTAGCTGGAGGGTGAAGGGTAATAGGTCATTGTTTAAATCGCAGATTCACACTCTTCTTATTTAATCCCAGACTCATACTCTTCTTACCAGAATGCAGTTGCTTCCTCTGCCAGGAATATTTTTGCAGATTTTCGTCTAGATTATTTCATCTGGATAATTTCTACTCATCTCTCGATCTTTTTCTATCTGACTCCATATCCTAAAACCTAGCACAGGGTCTGGATTATGTTTTCAAAAGATACACATTAATGAGTGAATAAGGGCACAAAAAATTGAAAAAAATCACAGAAAGGACAGAAGAGAGACAACTAGAGCACAGTCTTTTCAAAGGAAGTGGTAGATTTCCAAGGTGTATTGGATTTCAATATATCTGTTTGTCCTCTGAGTCACATGATATACATTTTTTATTAGAAAACACTTTTGTAGAAGCTCATATTTCAAAGGAAGCAAAAAGAAAAATGTCTATTTCATTTGTTACTTCCTGCTTCTTATTTTTAGTGTATGACCCCTGTGTTTTCTGTTTCCTACAATAAGATAATCTGGGCTCAGCTGTAGGAGACATATGTATTGTCTTCAATATTATAGTTTTGTCTTATGCATCCTAAAACATAGAAGAGACTTTGAGTTGAAATAGACAAAATGAGATATAAAAGAGAAGAACTTATTTTTTCTGAGTCCTAGAAATACTTAAGTGACTATATATCAATAATATATTTGAGTTTTTAAAAATATGTCTTAATGATACTTCTTTAGACAGAAATTGGAGCTTAACAAGCTTAAATTCTTATTTCAAGAGGCATTAAAGAGCAGAGCTAAATTCAATTCTTCTTTAATAGCGACTACTTCTCTTTAACAAAGCATTTTATTTCTTTCTTAATTTATTTACCCATAAATATGCGTATGTTGCACTTTTTCTGTTATTAAAAAATGATCTATTTATTACTTAGAATTCCACATTTGATTTAGGTTACAGTTTTCTAAACCTGGTGGATAGTGTATAGGATCTTCAGTCTACTCAGAAACTCTGTGGTACAGCCTGTAAATCTATATATTATCAAATTTTCTAGCTGATTCTTATTCAGTCTTTGACCTTGTACCAGGCTGAAAGTTATGTTTGTGAATCACTGCAGTGGAGACATAAAGTACAATTAATTCCCCTTTATAATCATCTAGCAGGAATATGAGTCATTAAAAATATAGGCCAAGAGTATGATTTGTATTATGAAAATGTCATGGTTGATCAAAGGGGAAAGACATTTAGATTTTGGGTTAAAATATGGTAATTTTCCTCAGGCTTTTTTGGCCTATCTTTGGATGGATGAGCTAGGAGTTTAAAAAGCGTAACACAGTCTTCTTCAGAAACATCAAATGTCATGAAATCAGATGTGGAAGTCAAAAGTTATGTACATGTGTACAGAGCGCATGTATAGATGTGTTGCAATAAGAAAGTGTCATGCAATTTAGGGATGTAATAGTGAAAAATCATCTGAAAATTTCACTTTCTGTCAGGTTGTGTGAGTCTTGAATGTTAATCAGAAATCTGGAATGTACACAACATGTTCTGCAGACATGGGTAATTTTTTTGACCAAGAGCAAAATATTTTTATCATGATACATAAAGTAAAAAGTTATAATTTAACCTTGTATATAGCAGATCACCAGATGAGGTTCTAGAGGTCAGAAGACCTGTGAGCTTATCATTATGAAGATCATGAAGTAACGAGTTTTTGAACCAAGGTTTTTAATGAGAAATAAAAGGCACAGACACCAGAAAAGCCACAAAATGGCAATGTCCACATTGCAAAGCAGAAAGAGAAAATGAAATTAATCTAGTAATACTTTCAGAAAAAAAGCAAACCCTTACTATAATATTGGAAACTAATGGAAAAGAAATAGCGACTATAGGATTTTTTATAGTGCAGCATTCCTCAAGGAGATAAAACAATTATTATACATTGTTTTCTCCCTTCTTTCAGATTCCACATCGATTTCTACATTATTTCTTTCAGGCTTCATAATGGAATTGAATGCCTACTGAACACCAGAAAATGAGGTTTGCTTATTTAAAAGCTCCATGACTTTGAACATTTCAAATTTACTTCAGTCACCACTACTGAAACTCTTGTAAGTAATGCTAAACTTCAACTGAAGATTATGAAAAGTGTAACTTTCTCACAGGGTAAGCTTATTTCACTTTTATTTTTTAAATTGTTAAAGTATATAGATATTTTTCTTGTATTTTATACTACTACATTATATATTCATTTAAGCACACAGTGAAGACATATTCTTCTTAGAAGATTCTCAAATGCTCACAGACTTCAATCAATTTCTTCTTTGGGTCAGCTGTAGAACGTTTTTATTCACTTGCTTATTGTACTAGGTTATAAGTCTATTCTTCTGTCACAGTTTTTTGCTGTATAAGACAATTTATAATAATAGAAACATTCCTCCTTCATGATTAGAAGAAAGGATCAGAGTGGTAGGAGGGAATGGAGTAGAGAGAAGTAGTAGAGTTATCTATATACGGTCAATAAGACAAGCATAATCTTAGAGGAGGTTGCTCTTTTTAACATGCTGCATTTCCACAGAACAAAAGATCAGGAAAAAAATGATCTAAAACACAAACTTTCCATTTTGGTGACCTGTTCTGCTTAAAGTCAGTCTAAGATAAGCATAACATAATTCAATTTTCACAATATGTTTTAATGATATTTTTTCATCTGAATATCTCAATATTTTAAAATGGTAATTGTAGATATTATTGACCCTATTTTGTAGAGGAGAGAAACTGAGGCTCACAAAATCTACTGCCCATAGGCAGATAACAAAGACTACCAATTGTGGGAGGCTGAGGCAGGAGAATAGCTTGAACCTGGGAGTGAGCTGAGATTGTGCCACTGCACTCTGGACTGGGCACAGACCGAGACTTCATCTCAAAAAAAAAAAAAAAAAAAAGAATTTAATGAGAAATGTATGATAAATTTTGGAATATACTGTCTCTCTCTTAGTACTCATTTTTCCAGAAAAAAAAAAAAAAAAAAAAAAAGGATGGAGTTGTTTGCCAAATAGACCTTAGCCTTTTATGTGGCCATAAAGAAGAGCAATAATAATTATTTTTACAAAGGCCTTTTAGATTGGCTTTGATGAAAGTTTGTGCCACAAAGAATCTCAGGTAAGACCTTTTAAAGCTGAGCCCAGCCATAGGTTTGCATCCTCAAATATCTGTGAGTTGGGTGATTCTCTCCTAAAGGTCTCAAGGTAAACTTGGAGCTGCTGGACCTGTTAGAAAGTGCAATTGTTTACTGACCCGTACAGGGACTGCATAGGCAAGGGTATGAGGCCAGTCACCCCACCGGGCTTTCATCAGCTCTGCAATTTTAGATTGGCTCCTCAAAGGGAAGCATACCCTTCCAGCCAAAGCCTTGGTAAAATAACCACTTTCTCCAATTGTGTGCTGTTGCAAAAGAAAAATGGATTCTTATTGCACTGATACAAACGACTTATTGCCATAAGAATACTTACTCACAGATTGTTTTCAAATTTTAGAGGAACCAGACAGGGAGAAACAAGGATGCCACAAATATTGATCACAAGAGTATGCCCTACTCAATTATTAAAGACTGTAAATAGTTCAAAATAAGTTTCCTTAACTCTGAAAAATAAAACAAAAATTAACAATGATCCATGGAAAAATCAAAAAGATTTGCTTCAGTTTCTGAGTTCAGTCCATTCAGTTAATTCTTGCTTTGCTTGATATTCATGAGTATTTCAGCTGTTTATGAGTTCTATACATTTTCCTTTATTGCAATGTTACAATCTCCAAAATTATCAAAAGCCTGTATTTGGAAGCACCTGTCAGTTCTATAGCTTATTATAAACCATCTTTTGGAAGGATTAAAACAAGACAACAATTATCTATGAATAGCAAAACGTCCCAGGTAGTTACAGTTAGACACATGACTAGTAAAGATGTTTGGTTATCTCCGTGGTTTACAATAGCTTAACATAACAACCTTAATTATGATTGATAGCATATATTTAGACATCAAAATCATAGAAATCCCATACAATTTTGGAACATATATTACCATTATTTACCAAGATATAACCTAAAGAAGACTGAATATCATTTTGGCAATCCCATGTACCTAAACATGTCAAATAATCCTGTTTACCTCTCTTTTCTGGATGTCTCAGGGTCCCTCTGAAACATCTGAAAAGCCAGGTGTCAGGAAAGACAATTTTGAAACTGAAGTTTGATTTGGGAAAGGCTGTTAAATTTTCAAGGTTTCAAACACTTGATGTTATGAAATAGAATTCCAGATTACCATAAACTATTTCTTTTCTCAAAATGATGACTCAGAACCTTTAAAGAAGCAAAAATATTTTATAATCCTTTTGAATTTAGTCAATATGTTCACACAGAGAACCTCTTCTACAAGATTAATTTCCACAATTCTTCCACCACTTGCTTGAACCTTCAGCTTTTCCTAACTCAAAACGATCCTTTAACCCTAGACAAAAATTTATATTTCCATGCCTTCTTATAACCTTTTGCTAAACAATACATTTTACTGTTTTTATACACCTTGCATGTAAATTTGTTTTTAGTAGTCTCAGTCACATATTATAATGGTAATTCCTAGTAATTTTTAACTAAGGTAAAAGCTGGTAGGTTACTTCAATTATGTGCTAAGTGCAACCAAGGTTTGACTCCAGCATAATTAAGGGTGTGGTTAGTTCCATATATCCCCAGGCCTTACCAATTGTGAAGCAGGAGAAACAGTTCTCAAAAATCAAAAAACAGTTTGCAACCTTAAAACAATTAGCAAATCTTGCATCTGACCTACATTTTATCAGTAGTCTTTAGAGATGTTTTTATTTCTCGAAGATTAAAGTCACATGAACTGACTATACTTCGCCTGATTATTTGCACAAAGTACAGCAAGAACTGAAAGTACCACAGCTTTTATCTTCCCTTTAAAAAATATTAGATTCAAGTGCATGTCTTTCTTAGGCCAATTTAATTAGAGCGCTTTTTGCAGACATCACATACAGTACACACACAGGCAGGCAGAAGAAAACCCGTTCACTGGGTGGTGTCCTTTAAGAGACAAGGATAGGAAAACATGCAAATGTCAAACCAGAGAGGGCTCATCCTCTAAGGCAGGATTGCTAAACAAAACATTGCCACTGGAGTTACAAGCTATGCCCTCAGGATGTAAAACAAAATGGAGGCTCAATTTCACAACCAAAACTTTGCAGAGAATACCAACAGTGATAGTTGCGGGAACTGGCCCAGTAGCACACCTTCGAAAAGAAAAAAAAAAAAACTTTAAAATTTAACTTGCTGACAAGGTAGAAGAAGGGGAGGAAAAGAAACAGTTTAAAAATGTTGGAGAATAATCTCTTATTCCTAGGCAAGTGGTTCCTCCACCAGGCGGAAAGCTTAATTACCATCATATGGAGCTGAATCCCTTGGCTGGAAAGGTAATGGCTGCAGTGACCCATGACTGGGAACCAGCCAGCCGGCTGTGCAGAACCCTTAGGCCTTGCGTCCCAGCCCCAGCAGGGAATGGGGAGGAGCGGGAAAGCTCCCCCTTGCTTATACCAAAAAGGAAAGAAAAGGCTATGAAAAGGTCCGGGAGCCACGGGGGTGGGGGCGTGGCTTTCCCCACCCTCAGAAGTTCAAGGATGAAAAGGCTTAGCAGCAACAGTGAAAGGTTTTGAGTCCCCATTTTACTCACCACTTCTTGAGCCCCCACGTTGGGCACTAAAAATGTTGCAGAATTTTTCCTTAGTTCAGCTAAAGGTGGGATTCTTTGTCCCATGGCCATGAAAATTCAGGCTCATAGACAATTTGAATGGTGAATAAGACCAGGTTTTATTGGGTGAAAAAGGAAAAAACGGGGCAAACAGGGACTCTCCCTAGGCCAGAGTCCCTGCAAGAGAACTTTCCACCTGCTGCATGAATCTTCCACCTGGCTATCTCAACATGGCACTAGAGGAGGTCTAAAGATATAACAGAAGGCTCCATGGGGAAAGTAAAATCTACCATTGTTATTTGCCTTCTGTTCCTGTTATGTAACAGAAATCTTGCATTGCACATACAAATGAGTGAAACATTAGAATTAAAATCTACGTATAAAATTGTGTGCAGATTTTGATTTTGTAGAGAGACAGAATGAAATTTTTAATTTTATCTCATTTTCACAGTAGAATTAAGTGTTAACTTTGTTGTGTTTTTTGCAAAATAATTAGTTTCTGAAAGCAAATGATTAAAACAGCTAATGGTAATGGATTGTATTTCTAATTTGAGAAAATTTTTAAACAATGGTTAGTCACTAGTTTTACTGGCAGAAACCTAGTAAACTTGAATCTGCCACTTATTCAGTGTATGAATGGACAAATCACAGTTTTTAGTGTCTTTTCTATAAAATAATACTCAAACAGGTTTATAGTATTTTTGTATGTGCTGATGTATGTCAACATATCTTGTGTAGATGTTAGAGTTTATTATAAAGCTTTATTCACAGAAAAATAAAGTTGTTTGTTGTATTCAAAAAGTTTTCTTAACTCAAGAAATATTACCTGAATGATTAAGACAACATCATTATAGTACAGATAGGCTCTCTAAAACTATGAACAAATAAGTCAGTATCAGTTTATGGATGTTACTTTATTCTTAGTACCTTTTTTTAAAATATCAGGATATTAAAATGGAAAATTTAGAAGTCAAATTATCTTTATGCTGTTATACACATATACTGGCTGCTGTAGTCTGAATGTTTGTGTCTACCAACATTTGTATGTTGAAACCTACTCCTCAATGTGAAACTATGGAGTTGGAGCCTTTGGGAGATTATTAGATCATGGGCATTTACTGAGATTATATCCATCCATTAAATTTTACTAGAAAGATAAGAGCTAACAGATAATGAAGGTGGAGTCCTCATGAATAGGTTAGTGCCTTTATGAAAGAGGCCAAAAGAGGCCCTTTGGCTCCTCCCATCATGTGAGAATATAGAGTAATTATAGGCACTCACCTGACACCAGGTCTGACAATGCCTTGGTCTTAAATTTATTAGTGTCCAAAATTGTGAGAAATAAATGTTTTTTATTGTTTAAATTATTCCGTTTATGGTATTTTTGTTATAGCAGCCCAATGGACTAAGACTTAGGGTAAATTATAAAAGTAACCAAATTACTTAATTAAAAAAAAAATGGCCATTTAAATTGAGATGCTAGTTTACTCTACCAGAAGAAAACTTGGTTGATGGAATTGACAGTGAAAGTAAGTATAACTATCTATCAAGTGGTTTGAAATTGCTCCATGACAGTTACTGATAACATGATGAGACATTTTAACTCATTTGCAAGTGTCAGCCATGAGCATTTACTCTCGGTTTAAATCCATTCTTTAAATTATACTGAAAAAATAAGAGCTGGTAGTTAAAAGTTCCTTGGTGGCTTAGTAATAATTTTCTGTAAATTTGCTTTTGAAATAAATATTCAGGTACATATGAACAAACTTTGGTAGAATATTCCATACTAAGGTTGTGGAGGTTACTTGTGTCTAAATTTTGTTATGTAAAGATACACAGTTATTCAATTCATAGAGCCCTGAATTGATTCTCTGTTTGTGTCAATTCATCTTCTGTCATTACTAATGTCAATTAGAAAAAATTTCAAATATGTAGGAATCTATTAATATAGAATATTACATGGCCAATACTAATATATTAATCATGTGATACAAACTTAAAGTATAGTAATAAAGACATGAAGAGACTAGACAAGAAATAGAAGAGATAGACATAGTTTTTTGCAAGTGCTAGGAACATAGGTGAAAGAATGGTTAAAAGATTTCAGGAAAGAGAAACAATCAGAGTAATTTAAGACAGCTGAGTGTTAACATGATAGGGGAGATGGGATATGAGAATATCTGACTAAAAATTAGCAATAAAACTCTTATGGAAAATTCATACTAGTGAGTGATTAATCAATCTCTGAGCTTTTTATATAACAACTATCTGAAAAATGTCTTGCTTTCTTCAATAATAAAAATTGTAATGTATTTTCATATTTATTCAGATTTGTAATTTCCTTTCAAATAGAAAATTGCATTGTCTTCACAACACATCCATAAGGAAAAATAACTTTATGTTTATTTTGGATGTAGGAGTAATTTGCTCACTTTTACAATGTTAGTAAGTGATGAAACAGATGAGTGTACCATGTATAAGAATGCCCGCCAAGGAAGTAGAAGGCAGGATGAAAGTCATACATGCATTGCTTGCCAAATCCTCTAACTTCATTCAGCACTAACAGCCTGGAGGAAGAGAACCTGTACTAGAAATCTCTGCTCCTCCAGATTTACTTTCCATCTTTTCCTACCCTGTTTTCTGACTGAGGATTTTGCTTTTGGCAGCTAATTGTGTTTGGTCAACAAGAAGCAAAAAAGAGGGGATTAAAAGCAGGAAGAAAAATGTTTTGGGGGCATTTATTTCCCAGTCTTCCCCTACTTCGGACTGGCTGTTTTCTACTTGTCAAGCACTACAGTACTCTATCATACAGTTTTCCACCACTGCTTCCTCACCTTTCCTTTTAATAGAAGATAAAGCAAACCTTAAATATATACAATATCAATTAATGTTTTAAGAAGTCAAAGCCAGGTTATGCCAAAGATCCTTGTGATGTGTAACTTTTGTATTATGATTTTCTTTAATTACTCTAATTTGGATTATGCTGATTTTTTTACATAGACCTTGACTGACAAAGAACCTAATTCTAGTTTGCCTAGAAGTGACAATTTCCTAATTTATTTGTCTTGAAGGAAAACTTTGAACAACTTTACAAATGTACTGAATCTTCTAGCATCTACTGAGGGTAAAGCTAATATTTAAAGCTGTGCCCTTCCATCAGTAATTCAAAAGGAATCCAGTGCCACCTCTCCCACTGACCTGCTTGGTTAGATGCCCCATTTGACCTATCAACATCACCTTCTTTTCCATTATGTTAAATTAGTATATTGCACTAGAGTTTTAAAGTATTTTCTTGGATTAAATATTCTTCTTTGATTTTGTTGGCTTTGCTTTGTTTTGATGTTATGATTCTTTAAAATTTATACTTGGAAAAGTTTCTCACATTAAATAATCCCAAAACACAAACAAGCTGAAGTTTACTGAAATTAAATTTATGTAAATACAGAAATACAAACTTTTAAACAAAATATTAATATGTCTAGATTCTGTTTTAGTTGATATTTCTAATTATTTTTATATGTGGAGACCTACTCTCCAAACACATGCTTCAAAATGTAAAAAATATAAAGGCCTTTTGTTAGGTCTTCAAGTCATTTCCTGCATATATACAAATATGACATTGAATAATGCTGTGAATATCCCCAAGGTATGTTTGTCTTCTTAATAATTGAGAAAACTTTGAGAATTGTTACAGTAATAGGTCAGCGTAATTATGAAAATATGTTTAAAATTGTATATTTTAAACAAAATACAAGAATAGTATAGTACTTTCATTTCCTCAAAGTGTGATTTATGCCTATACAAAAAAATGGATCTGAACCATGAAAGCAATTTTCCCTTGTACCTAATGTTTTCTTATCTACTGTACCTATATTTTGTAGAAAATACGTAATAGGTCCATTAAAATTCACAGAAATGAAGCCAAAACATCATGCATGTAATTAATCTACAAACTCTAAGCCAAAAAACTTGGGGATTTTTTTTTTCTTATTAAAGGAAAAAGGAGAAGCATATCATTGATCTTTTGAGTGGAAAATTCATTTTAATCTAATGCCAAAAGTGTCAGGTTAATCACAGTACAGCATAACTTGTGTTTTTCATAGCTGTCTAAATAAAATTCTTCATAAATTATCAAAACTTTTTCTTCTGCTCAGCAGCCATCTCTTCCATCTTCTACTGAATGAATTTCAAATGGTTCATACTTAGCTGGACACTGGGCATGTCCAGTAACTCTATCATCTGGATTAGATGTAATATTGATAGAAATAGGTGATACACTGTAATTCAAATGAGCTTCCAGTTTGAACATTTAACATATGTATCTGTATGCATGTATGTGTATATATTTATATATATATAAAATATGTGTATATATTACAGTGAAGAGTTTTCAAATAAAAACTAAAGCACTATTAGGGCAAAATATGCTG
>NW_012114544.1:5126043-5127182 GCF_000951035.1 Colobus angolensis palliatus | reverse complement strand
ACTCAAATACTGATTGGAAGTGAAAGATTGAAATCAACTACTAGTTGAAAGAAACAGGGACAATAAAGCCAGCTTTCACTACTGGACATCTGCTGAGTATATTAAACTTTAGTTTTCATTACCATGAAACACCACCTCAAGAATTCATAAAGTATTTTTAAAAAATGAGTCCATAGTGAAACAATTAACTCTTGACACCATTAATGTGAGCTAGCATAAACAAAAAGAAGAAATAGTAAAGCTCTGAAGATATCAGTTTTTAAAATTAAGTACATTTAATGATAATGAGAAATGAAAGATCAATGAGGTACAAGCAATAATCCAGTAAAGGTGGCTAAGTTGACTATCCATTTGACTTGGGATTAGTAATCAGAACATACAAAGAGTTCAGACAACTCAATAGCAAAAATCAAAATAATCCAATTTAAAATGGGCAAAAGATATGAAAAGACATTTATTAAACAATGACATACAAATGACTAACAAGTACATCACTTGTTAAATATCACTAATCATCAGAGAAGTGCAAATAAAAACCACTATGAGATATCATCTCATCTCATTTAAAATGGCTTTTATAAAAAAGACAGGGAAAACTGATGCTTGTGAGGATATAGAGAAAGGAAAACTCTTACTGTGTTGGTGGGAAAGTAAATTAGTACAGCTGGAAAACTGTATGGAGTTTTCTCAAATAAGTAAAAATAGAACTAAGATGCCATCCAGCAATTCCACTACCAGGTGCATATCCAAAAGAAAGGAAATCAATATGTAAAAGAGATCTGTATTCACATATTTATTTCAGCACTATTAACAATAGCCAAAATATGGAATCTATCTAAGTGCCTGTCAGTGGATGAACAGAAAAAAAAATGTGGTGTATATAGACATAATGGAATATTATTCAGCCAGAAAAACATAAAATCCTGTCATTTGCAGTAACATGAATGGAACCGAAGGTCATTATGTTAACTGAAATAAGCCAAGAACAGAAAAACAAATACTGCCTGTTTTCACTTCTGAGAACTAAAAAAGTGGATCTCATGAAGATGAGGATAGATTGGTGATTACTAAAGACTGGAAAGAGTAGTGAGGAAGGAGGAATGAAGAGAAGTTGTTTAATGTGTACGAATGTATAGTTT
>NW_012114544.1:5117284-5119388 GCF_000951035.1 Colobus angolensis palliatus | reverse complement strand
TAATTATTACCAGAGAGTAGATAAATTGAACAATTAAGCAGAAGTAATGATAGAGGAGCCTGTCATTCAATCCAAAGAACACTGAATATTTACCGGGTGAAAACCACCTTGAGGTTTGTAAAACCAATAACTGAGAGTCATTGACTTCTAGGAATTCAGGATTTAAAGAAGAGATGAATTCCGATGCTAATTAAAACAATTGATGTGGGGTTTGGTTGATTACTTTTGATTGGGATACCTAAAAATTGCAAGGCAAGAACTAGATTTATAAAAATCTAAAGACTTGGACAAGACTTTTAGGTTTTTTCTGTAAAGGCATTAAAGGTGGGCAGTTAAGGCAATCACTTCATGGAACTTGTCTTCTGCAGCCTCTGCTCAAGGAATGTATGTGAGGATGTAGAAGGGGAAGTAGAAGTCTTTTAATATGTGTATACAGAGAATACAAACAGAAGGCTTGCATGGAGTTTTCTCATGATGACCTTGCCTGCAGGTCAAAATTGTGCTAGAAAGAACAATTAGAAATGATGGTATAAAGAAGGACAAGAAAAGGGTAGAGTCCAGTCTACACTGGAATGATCACATTTATTATGGTCTAGGGTCTAGTAAAATCTCAGTCTAAATTACACATGAAATGCTAATCTCACTTTTCATGGATTATTAAGGAAAATGTAGTTTATATAAGGACTGATTCAATGCAGCAGGCAGGATAAAATGGACAGAGCCTTGAATATCTAGAACCTACAGGTAATATACCAGTTTCCTAGGGCAGTCATAAAAAGCTATTTCAAAATGTGTGGCTTAAAACAACAGAAATGTATTCCCTCACAGTTCTGGAGGCTAGAAGTCCTTAATCAGGGTATCAGTAGTGTTGACTTTTTCAGAAGTGTCTGTCCAATGCTGATATGATTGGGATATGTCCCCACCCAAATCTCATCTCGAATTGTATCCCCTATAATCTTCATGTGTCAAGGGAGGGACTCAGTGGGAGATGACTGGGTCATGGTGCCAGTTTTCCCCATGCTGCTCTCATGATAGTGAGTGAGTTCTCACAAGATCTGACAGTTTTGTAAGTTAATTTTCCCTGCTGTTGCCCTCCCTTGCCTGCCGCCATATGAGATGTTCCTCTTCCCCTTCCACCATGATTGTAAATTTCCTAAGGCTTCTTCAGCCATGTGGAACTGTGAGCCAATTACACTTCTTTTCTTTATAAATTACCCAGTCTCGGGCAGTTCTTTACAGCAGTGTGAGAACAGACTAACACAAATGCCTTAATGCCTTTCTCCTATCTTCTTGTAATGGGTGCAATCTGGGGTTTTTGGCTTTTGGAACCCTTACTCCAGTCTCTGCTTCTGTTTTCGGAAAAAGGTCAATTTGTGTTTCTTTGTCTTCAGATAGAATTTTTCTTATAAGAACCCAGGTCCTACTGGATTCAGGCACACCCTAATGTCCTTGTCTTAACTTGATTGGATTTGCAGATAACGTATTTTCCAATAAGATTATGTTTACCAGTTGTGAGGGTTGTAAATTCAACATATCTTTGGTTGGAAAAATTTGTTATTCATGTCAAATTTCATTCTCATTGTAAAAAACTTTCCCTTCTCCATTATTTAAGTTACGAGAAATATGCCTTTTTTATTTATAAAATGGAAAAGTGTTTTTTGTTTTTGTATATGTAACTAAGTGATTAATTTTTAAGTGTAACAGCTTCCTAGATATTATTACTTAGATACAAATTATTAGTTGTTTAGGCACCAAAGGCTGTTCTTTCATCATTCCATATTTTACTGACAGACAATAATTACACACACTTTATTTCTATTTTTCTACTATATTTATTCAAACTTTAATAAAGCAACTAAATCTCAGCTAAGAGAATACTTAGTATAATTGATGGGCAGCTCAAATAGAAATGAATAAAATGAATACTCTGTACAGTCTTAAGTGGTCCTTACAATATACAAATTGATTTGTTATTCAGCAAAAGCACCATAATAAAATAGGTGAAAAGGAGAATGACCCATTATTTATTTTAAACACTTTTAAAATTCCTTTCTAAAGGTCATATCAATGGAGAATACTACATTAATTATAATATTTTTTAGTT
>NW_012114544.1:5114392-5116529 GCF_000951035.1 Colobus angolensis palliatus | reverse complement strand
ATGGCATAAACCCGGGAGGCAGAGTTTGCAGTGAGCTGAGATCCAGCCACTGCACTCCAGCCTGGGCAACAGAGCGAGACTCTGTCTCAAAAAAAAAAATTCGGGTCAATTTGTCACCTCACATTTTATATAGGAGAAAGAGAGAATAAAGATGAAGATAGTCTTCTTCTGTTTATTAAATATTAAATGTAAAGTTCAAGTAACAATCTAATTATTTAATTATATAATCATTAATTGTTGAAAAATAATTTAATCAGTAGCCTATTATAAGGTACATAGATGTATCTTATCCGTTAATGTTTAATATATTATTTTTAAGGTTAATTATTTTAGGCAGAAGCTTAGAATAATTTATAGATAGGTACATGATACTAACCATTTTTCTAAGTGTAATCAAATCTTGGCATTATAGTCTGTACGTCTAACACAACAATGAATTTCTAGTAAAACTTAAAGGCACACTGCTTCCAGATTGCTCTAGTTGCCAGTTGAATGATTATTTTCTCATTTGGACTTTCATGTTAGCAATGCTTTTGGTTTCTATTCTTACTGTTTCTTTTAATGGTAACATAATCTGCTAGACAGAAGATGTAACTGCAGAAATTTATAGTTATATTAGGTATAAATAGGAGTGTTGCCAGAGTGGCTAGTATTTTGCTAGCAATAACAGAATTAATGAGAGAGACAGAGAGAGAGAGAAAGCAGGGATTTTCAGAGGAAAATATGGAAGATGAGATAAGGAATTGCTTTATTAAAAAATAAGAAATGCCAACATAAATAATTTAATACTGTCATTTCATATTTGTGCATGTTGACAACATGTTTACTTTCACATTCTTAACCATGATCTTTTAAATAATTTTAGAATAGAATGGAGTCCCATGTCCTGCAATGCTTCTAAAATGGATTTGCAATGCAACATTTGTATAGTATTTGTTAGTATTAACTCTAATATCACTACATGTTTTTATTTTTATAACGTTTGAAAGGGCACTATTGAAATGGCAAGGCAAATGTTCAGATGGCAGCAACAACTAATCAAAAACCTTTACAACAGAAAAAATATTAGTGATTTTGAAAAAGTACAATGACTTACTATACGTGATCAGCTGTTAATCATTTATTTTAGAAACCAGTTAAACGTTGTACTAACATCTTAGATTTTAAATAAACCACATATTGTCAAAAAAATTTCCTAAACATTTTCATGAGGAAAGAGTATCTATGTATTTACTGGGTTATATGCATATAGAATATATGTAATTGAATCTGTGAATATTTCACTACTCAGGGATTGTATTAGTATTGCATAGGGAGGGACTTGCTGAAATTTTATTTAAATTATGTAGAATGAATTTTGACCAAGCCCTACATTTGCACTCATAACATTCTAATTTGCCATTGATTTATTTTTGAATAATTTTAAGTAAACCTTAATACAAAGAATCATATAACCTCCAAAAGGGAGAGAGAGAGGATAGTATAATAGTACATAAAATGTTTGTTTCCTTACACAGCATGATAGAATTGTTGCTTAAAATATAGTTGTCATTATTTTGAAACAAAACAGGTAAACATGTTGCCCCAAATGAAATTGCATATGGTGTTCATTATATGGTTATATTTTGAATGACATTAAATAGAAAGGCTTAAAAATTGATGTTTATAATGATCTATTTTATGTCCTAAGCATTAACAAAATCTTTATATAAAGTCATAGTAATTTAAAAAGTGGAATTAACAAATTCTTTATTCTCCTTTCTAGGTCTAAAATAAATGTTCTAAAAATTATAGTTTTCAAATAAAGGTTACAATGAAATAGAAGATTTATCTTTCACTGCAACTTGATCAAGAATCACTTTACCTTGACATTTCTAAGAATTATCAAGAACAAAGACTAACACTAAGACTTTCCCGGGGATATAAAACAGCTTGCATATTACTGGACTGAACACATAACACATTTTTTTAAAGATCACTTTTAGGATTCTTTATATATTGATGCTGGAAGTCAGGAATACACGCTATAAATTTTCTTTATTAAATGTAATTAAATGATCTTATCTCCATAAATGTCAATTCACTTCAAAAAAAGAAAACCTACTCTTTGCTCTGAGAAGTTTTTTTTTTTTTTTTT
>NW_012114544.1:5025904-5113707 GCF_000951035.1 Colobus angolensis palliatus | reverse complement strand
TTGGCCTCCCAAAGTATTTTTTAAGTTTTGAATTATTTACTGGAAGAAATCTCCTTGGTTATGTCTTCTCACGTAAGTTTCCCCAGTATTGCCCAGTGTAAAATGCCCTGTAGATATTTTTTTCTTACCTTAATCTAGCTAGAATAAATAATTCTCTCACAGAAAAAAATTGTAAGCTTTTGTTCACAGGGTGCTGCTTTTGTGAGTTATGCTATTATGTACTATATTAAACATATTTAGTAGAAGAAAAGAGAAGGTGTATTCCCTTTAACACCTTCCCCTCCAGTTAGGTGTATAAATTTAGCTGAGAGAGTGTCCCTACCCGCAGGACAGTCGAACGGGCCCTGGAAGGGGGAGTGGGAATGGAGGAGACAAAAAAACACGAGAAATGGAGACAAGACAAATAGCTTGATCAAGTCTCGTTTAATAATGGTGGTGCGATGCCTTATATAGGCTGGCAGGGGAAGAGGTTGGGCCAGGGCGGTGACGGGGGGGCTAGGTTCTCTCAAATTACAATTGCGCATGCACCGTGGGTTTGTAATTTTCCTGGGCGCGGGATCGCACCTGCCAGGTAGGCTGCATATCTTTCTGGGTGCGAAAAAGTTTGCGCGCGCGGGAAAGGTTTGGGCGCGCGCGGGAAAGGTTTAGGCGCGCGGGAAAGGTTTTAGGCGCGCGCGGGAACAGTTTATAATGAAGAACCCGGAAATGTGCCATTTTGTCTCCGCTTTGCGGAGATCAAGCAACAGAGGTCAGCTAATTCCGGGCCTCATGGCTCTGGACAAGAGAGATTCTAAAATTTCATGCCTAATATTGGTCATTGGAGTGCTTGTTGTCTGAAAAAAAGTTGAAATGTGTTCTGCAAAATACATTCCTCCTTCATGTCTTTGGTAGAGTCACATACAAGAATAGATTTCCTTAGGGGAAGATTAAGGCAACCACACTGTTAAATCAATCCTCAAAAATGCTTCTAGAAATATTAAGCACTAAAACATTGCTATTTAATATAGTGAAATGTCTATCTTCTATTCATTTATTGTGATACTGTTACCAAAAAATCCATGTGAATTTACTAGATACAAACAAGGTCTGGTAAATTTTATGAATTGTAGTTAATCTTAATAATTTTTTTGAATTTTGAGACCATATGGGCAAGGACTGCCTGCAAACTGGAGTTGTTTAAGGTAATTATAACTTAAGAACTCTTCATATTCCAAAGCAAAGGATAAACTGTGAATAGTTTTAGATTGTTTATTTCAAGTTTGAGAAATATTTTTATAATCAAGCAAAAATATACTGATAAAGAAAAACAGAAGCCAGTTCAGCTTTGTCATGTGCCCGTCTCCAATATGTGTTTTATGTATACGTATGTGTGCACATGATTTTGACATGAATTGTTTAGGAAAGACAAATTATATTTCTGGTTTATTTTATAGACATAATTTTAAGGATACCTAATTTTAGTCATGACTTGGGTGATTAAACTAACGTAACTCAGTGAAGTAACAGAGTAGAATAGACTGAGAAATTTAACATCAGTTCACATCCTGTTTTAGAAGCAAACTTTAGTTTGGATATCGACAATGGCTTTGATCAAATCTGTGCTGAAAGGAACTAGGTTTATTGAAACTAATCATTTATTGAAAATATGTATAACAGCAATTCACAGAAACATGATATCATCTTCAATACACTTGCTATTTGTCAATAGTTATTTCGGTGCATCAGTGAAACAGTAATTTTATTGGCATCATCTGTGTTTTAATTAAATTTTCATGCCTAAACAGACTGATTTGAGGGAAAATTTACCTTTCTTAGGAAAAAAAATGAATTTTGGAGAAGGTATCTTAAGTATAAAGACACTTTTCTTCATCAATATTTTTGACAGACTTAGATTGAATTCAGATTAACATTTTCTGCAGAAGTAAGGCTTCCAAAGCAATTGCTTTTAGTGATTTTGCACAGTATATTACAAATGTTTATTTGCTCTCCCTAAATTCTCTGTATTTTGACCTATCTGAAGATATTCTTTGCAAATGAATATATTTTTCCCAAGTCCATCTATTGTCAGACCAACCCTCTATGAACTTGTTTTTGTTTTTATCAAGGATTATGATTTTGAGTATTTTGTGCTCAGAGGTAAAGATTTATGTGAAGTGTTTATTTAACTCTGTGTTTAAATATCCATATAATCCCAAAGTACCTTCTACTATTCCCTTTACAGTTTCCAAAATTTAATATGCTTGGGTATCTCTGAGTAGCTAGGGCAACATATATTAATAAAAATGTAATTGAATTTATTTCCTATAAAATTAGCTATCTATAGAATTCTGGACAATATAAGTAAACTGTCATCATGATCACAATAATAATTCTTTCCATTTAAGTCTGGCAAGGTGATAAATGAATTAATGAATTTGCAAATTACTAGTACAGTGTACATCTATTATGATAAGGCAAGAAATAGGATTGTTCAAATACATATGTGGTAAGGTTTAATAAGCTATGTTTAAATATCTTTGCTATCATTTAATATTTTATAGTTTCTAACAAAATATGTAATGTATTCAAATTTCATTTTTTTATTATTCATATTATTGTAATAGCTATCTAAAATAGTGTTCTGTGGATTAAATTTAAACCCTTATCACAGTCTTTGAAATTTAATACAATTTTTATTCATTCAGTATAAGATTATCAATGACATTAGCCCATTTGGAATATGGGGGAAAGTTTAAGACATTCAAATATATATTTCCTATATGTATTTTTTCTCTAGCAGCTGTAAATACACCAGCAAATACTTTTATATTGTGCATTATATTGTGCATACCACATATACATATGTCTTTAGAATAATTAGAGAGTTTTTTCTTAATGTCAATATTTGTAGACACATTGGATCATGTCAAATAATGAGACAATTAGGTAAATGTCCCAAGACAATTTGAAAAACAAAACCAAGTAAACCTAGAGATTATCAAAGGCTTTTTCAGTAAAATTGAGAAAATACTTTGAATAATCTTCATAGGGTTTTGGAAAATATTTGATGAGCTAACATTGGAGGTATAAGTTCTAATATTTTCCATATGATTTATAGCCATTTTCAAATAACTGTAAGATTATTTCAATGAAATTTTATTAAAGCTGTCAATAATTTAATATTAATTAAAACTTTTTTGCTAATGTTTTAAGTGTAAAATAAATAGAAACATTATGCTATTTTGGCATTTCAATAGTATTTCCCATATAGAGGAACACAAAATATTCTCCACTCTATCAGAATCATAAATTTAATTTACACTTATTTTGTCTATCTATGTTTAAAAAATGAATGAATGGCAAATAGTTCAAATCGATCACTTACCCTTAATGAGTTACTACTGATTACATGATTTAGAAATGATATATATATAATACCTACTGTTGTTTCATTTGGCAAGATGAAACATGTAGATAATATATATAAGGATCTGTATCACTCTCTTAGCCAAATGTAACAGTTATACTTGGGTAAAGGAAGAATTAGATAGAAAAAGAAACAATTTTAATTCAATTTATTGGGAATAATATGATTTATTATTTCAACAAATGTTTAATTTGTTTCTGAGAGTTTCTGATATAAAAAGAGTCAAAAATTATTTGAGCTCTGCCTTTAGTGAGTTTTGTGCTATCGATACAGACATCAATAAAGTAATATTATAAATCAATATAAAGTAACTTTACTATTTTTTATTACCACATTTAAAACAGTGGAATAGGTTTTTGATTTTTGCTTGAGAATAAAATTTACATGTTTACCTAGTGGAAAAATAATTTGATTTGCAGAGAAAATGTGTTTTAATTGAACAATTTCAAATCTGAGCTAACCAACACTGGAGCTACTGCAGATTACATTTTCTTTTTCTATTTTGTCTCTGCCAGGTTTTGGTATTAGGATGATGCTGGCCTCATAAAATGAGTTAGAGAGGATTCCCTCTTTTTGTATTGTTTGGAATAGTTTCAGAAGGAATGGTAGCAGCTCCTCTTTGTACGTCTGGTAGAATTCGCTGTGAATCTGTTTGGTTCTGGACTTTTTTGGTTGGTAGGCTATTAATTGCTGCCTCAATTTCAGAATTTGTTATTGTTCTTTTCAGGGATTCGACTTTCTGGTTTAGTCTTGGGAGGGTGTATGTGTCCAGGAACTTATCCATTTTTTCTAGATTTTCTGGTTTATTTAAATAGAGGTGTTTCTAGCATTCTCTGATTGCAGTTTGTGTTTCTGTGGGATCCGTGATGATATCCCCTTTATCATTTTTTATTGCATCTACTTGATTCTTCTCTCTTTTCTTCTTTATTAGTCTGGCTAAGCGGTCTATCTATTTTGTTGATCTTTTCAAAAAACCAGCTCCTGGATTCTTTGAATTTTTGAAAGGTTTTTTTTGTGTCTCTAACTCCTTCAGTTCTGCTCTGATCTTAGTTATTTCTTGATTTCTGCTAGCTTTTGAATTTGTTTGCTCTTGCTTCTCTAGTTCTTTTAAATGTGATGTTAGGGTGTCAATTTTAGATCTTTCCTGCTTTCTCTTGGGGGCATTTAGTGCTATCCACACTCTACACACTGCTTTAAATGTGTCCCTGAGATTCTGGTACATTGTGTCCCCAAGATTCTGGTACATTGTGTCATTGTTCTCATTGGTTTCAAAGAACATCTTTATTTCTACCTTTATTTTGTTGTGTACCCAGTAGTCATTCAGGAGCAGGTTGTTCAGTTTCCATGTAGTTATGCGGTTTTGCAGATGATAAGTATGAGATTAAATCAATAGAATTTAATTGAGAGTTGGGTATACACATTTTACAAAAAGGGTGGTGTTAAAGATTAGTGTGATGAAAACATTTACCAAGTCATGAAGGTTGAGCTCTTGGAGTTTTAGAATTCTTTGAAACATGTTTAAATAATTTAACTATCTTTTCAAAATAAGACATACATACAGCCAACAAACATGTGAAGAATGTTCATGATCAATAATCATTAGAGAAATGCAAATTAATACCACAATGGAGATTCTATCTCACACCAGTCAGAATGGCTATTATTAATTAAAGAAATAGCAGTTGCTAGGGAAGTTGCTGAGAAAAGGGAATGCTTATAAACTGCTGGTGGGGATGTAAATTAGTTCAGCCATTGTGGAAAGCAGTGTGGCAATTTCTCAAAGAACTTAGGATAGAATTAACATTCGCCCTAGCAATTCCATTACTGAATATAAGTGGAAGCTAAACATGAGAACATATGAACACAGAAAAGGAAACAACAGACCATATGGCCTACTTGAGGGATGGAGAGTGTGACGAAGGACAAAACTATCAGATGGGGACTCTGCTTTTTACTTGGGTAATGAAATAATCTGAACACCAAACCCTTGTGACATACAATTTATCTGTATAACAAACCTGCATATGTATCCCTGAACCTAAAAAGTAAACATGATAATAATAGTTATTATTATATAATATATAGATAATAATAAAGTCAAATGAGATAAGCATGGAAGTAGTAATACCTGTTATGTGTTTTGGTAGTTGTTTTAACAATAATGAGAACTACTTTAATGAAAACATTTGATTAACCAGAAAACTGAATGATACGAGGAGAAAATAAAAATCGAGCAGATAAAATAAAGACAAATTTTTCCAAAATTTCAGCCATGAAGGGAGAGGGAAAAGTGATTAACAAAAGAATCAGTGTTGAATTTTCTTTTAAAAGTTTTTCAGTTACAGTTTGAACATATTAATATGGATGGAATGAATCCAGTAATAAGAATAAGTTGACTAGATGAGAGAGAGACAGAAAGGAGAGTAAAGGAAGAAAAAATGGAGAGAGGATGATAAGAGAAAAAGAGAGGGAGAGAAATAGACACAGATACTCCTGAGAAGGTAGGGTAGTATCATTAGGATGCAGTAGGCAGCAAGTTCACTCACAAGTGAGGAGTTGGAGTTAGTAATACCTGTTGAAATTCAGATATTACATTTCCATTGAATCACTGCAAATATTTACAAAGATTTTTTTCAAAGAATTAGAAGGCAATAAACTTACAATATTTATTTTTAATTACAAAAAAATGCGATTAGGAATATTGGAAAAGTTATCTGTGAACTCACATCAATGCTGTGCATCAGTGCTTTTGAACTATGACAGTAAGTTTTATTCAGAAATATCCCATAAATTTATTAAAAATTCATATAATTTGCAAAGTTACAAATATAGGGATATATAAAAAGAGGGGAAACATTTAGAGTAAGTGTAATGGATCACAAGCTGGTCTCTAGGGAAACAAAAAGTATTAAAGTATGCTTATGGCACAGTATTTAGATATGAAATTTAACTTAATTAAACTACATTAAAAGATTTCCAAATTAGCCGAACATAGCGGTATGCTCTTGGAGACCCAGCTGCTCGGGAGTCTGAGGCAGAAGAATTGCTTGAACGCAGCAAGGGGAGATGCAGTGAGCGGAGATCGCGCCACTGCACTCCAGCCTGGGCAACAGAAGGAGGCTCTGTCTCCAAAATAAATAAATAAATAAATAAATAAATAAATAAATAAATAAATAAATAAATAAAAGCTCTCCATTGTACCATTGTAAACTTAAACATTTTCTCCAATTGATTTAGTACACACTGTTTGCTAAATTTAAAGGAAAAAATCACGTTTAATTTATTGTTTTTATTAGAGATAATACATATTTTCTGTCTTTTCCCTAATATTTCAGGTGAGGCTGTTCGTATGCAGGGATTCAGAAGGAAATTATGGCCAAATGGAGAATCACATTATATTGCTTAGGCAGTAACTAAAATAAACTCTAGCTGTCCACAATCAATTGCAGTGTATGTTAGGTCTCTTTTATATTATAAATATCATAGACAGTGGTTTGTGAGAACCCTTCATTAAAGATTTGGTCATGTTAAGATTATATATGTTAGTATCTCATGTCACTGCCACCTTTACCTTTTTATTATGGATTTTGCAATATATTCTCTGAGTGTTTGAACTTTTACTGTTCCACAAACAGAAATGATTCATGATGCATTGTATTTAAGGAAAGTAGTAGAGAATTTTTTCTCTCTTTCATATTATGACATTTAAATTTCATCTTTGATGAAGGAACAATAATAAATCTATTACAATTAAAAGTGATCATTCTGGAAAATAAATGCACCAAGAATTATGAATGACATAATTTAAGTAAATTGTCAGTTAGACTTTAATATTCTAGTATCTAAAATTTCCACTTCTACTCACCCACAGACTTATACTGAGATACGTGCTGACGTTTTATCTTCACTCCCTTTAGACTAAGTTATAGATCGTTTAGTGATAAGACATGTCTGATTTATTGTTTGTGTGTGTATATATATGTATGTATATATGTGTATATAGATGTGTGTGTATATGTATATACATATATATACATATATATTATTTTTTCTCACAGCATGATTCTCTTAGGGAATGAAGAATGTGTGGAAACAACAAAAGTTTAGCTTTCAGCTCTATTCTAGCTTTTCCCAGAAATAAGAATAATACTTTCCACTCAAAAATTTTCATGGACATAGAAAAGGCTAATATATATCTTACATTGTATGAGATACAAGATGCTAACATATATCTTATGTAATATGCTAAGATGTAAATGCTAATATATGTTTATATATATCTTGAACTTGTATGGAGTTCAAATTCATACAAGATTGGCTTTTTCTCAAAATTTTTTCAAATAATTTTTATTCTCTATGTATTTAAAATATTTGAAGTATATTTTTATAGTAGCGTTATAACTTATCTCTCTTTAGTTGCTATTAAGTTTTTACATCTCTCACCTACTGTATTATTTTGAGGTAATTTAGAATCCTGAATCATTCCATCTACCATTCTAAGAATATCTCTTATTTTTGGAGTAGAAAGGAGACTCTACTGGTCTGTATGTCCTATGGCACATTCATGGGTAAAACCATCTATAACTTGCAAAAAGACTTTAGGTTTAAGTACAATCCTGTTAACAGTATGTAGCTTCATTATATTTTATCACTCAATAAAAATGTATTGAGCTATTAGTATGTGTAAATATTTATTTACCAGTAAAAAATACACATTTGGGTAAAATCAACACAGATGAGCTTATATTCTAGCAGGTAAAATATACATAAAATGAATGATTGCATATTTTTGTTTAATAAATATGATAAGCACTACAAAGGAGAAGTACACATGCTATGGGTAGATATTACCAGTTTGTAATGTTCTAGTCTAGAGCTTCAGCAAAGCCTTCCTACAGGTGTTTTCAAACTGAAATTGAGGTGTCATTTTAGTAGCAGAAAACATTCTGCATGTTATTGGGCAAGAAGTAATTACATTAGCAGCATCAGCTATCACAGATCAACTTAACAGATTTAATAATAAGAAGTTTGAAATATTTTGAGAATTACCATAATGTGAAACATATACATGAAGTGAGCACATGCTGTTGGAAAAATAGCGTTTTTGGAGTTGCACAACACAGTGTTGCCACAAACCTTCAGTTTCTAAATAATACAGTATTCATGCAGGATTTTTCTCAGCCCCTTCATCGGACTTGCAACAAGGGAGCCCTGTTTACTCAGATCGCTGTGCTCAACCCTTTGTGAGAGGGAGCACGTGAGCAAGCTCCATGGAGAGCCTGTGGTGGTGCCTAGGTGTGTCTGCAACCCCAAAGTCCCAGAGAGAGTGTTACAATGCTTTCTTAGCTCTGCTGTCTGCAGATGGCTGTGTATTAGCAGTTCAATTGACCCCTTGCCTCATTGTGTGGGGCGGCTGTCCTCCATCAGCTAGGGCAAAGGGCCAGTATGATGGACTTTCTGGGTACCTGCACTCGGTAGGTCCTGAACTCTTTTCTGGTGTCCAAGAAAAATGAGGTCATGCAGACTAATTGAAGAATGGTGAAGGTGGATAATTTTACTGAGCTATGAAAATGGCTCTCAGTGGACAGAGGAGTTGGATTGGGGATGGGAAGGATAGGTTACCTTCCCTGAAGTCAGATTGTCTCTTCCCCAAAGTCAAACCATCTCTCCCCTAGTCAACCATTTCTCCCTTCTACCCACTGAGTCTGGGGTCTTTATAAGCACAAGATCATGGGACAGAGTGGGACATGGATAGTTTTGGAAAAGGCAATATTCTTTTGGAAAAAGAGGCATTATTCAGAAGGAAGCAATTAGGAGCAGCAAACAGGAATAGAAGTTCTCACTGGGTCACATGTTTCTGGCTTTTTGGCTTGGAGGTGGGGTTTCACCGGGGACCCACCCTTGTCTGTCTAGAATTTCTCTGCTTCCTGCCTCTATCAGTATCTGTGAAACACAATAAAGCAGAGAAAAATGAAACGAGAATGCCTACATTCATTTTTGTTCATCAGTTGAACAGATCTGGAGAGTGGAGGGGTGTGTGTTTTAGGTAGAGGCAACATGCATGAAGGTACAGGGTTAAAATAAATCAATCAAATAGGAAGAAACAAAAAGAAATGTATAGTGGTTCCCCCTTATCCATGGTTTTCCTATCCTGGATTTTACTTTCAGCAGTTTCAGTTGCCCATGGTCAACCTAGGTCCAAAAATAAGTGAGTACCATGTTCTCATTACTTTTATTATAGTATGTTGTTATAATTGTTCCATTTTATTATTAGTTACTATTGTTAATCTCTTCCTGGGCCTAATTTTTAAAGTTTAAAGAATAAAAATAAGTTAAACTTTATCCTAAGTATGCATGTATATTGAATAAAGCATAGTATAATATATATAGGGTTCAGTACTATTACTGGTTTTAGGCATTCACTAGGGGACTTGGAAAATACTGCCCATAGGTAAGAGGGAACTATCATAGTGAAACCCATCCACTTAAACTCCAGTTAAGAAAGAAAACACTGTATACACCTTTGAAGAATCCTGTTCTAAATGAACATATTCAATCTCTTCCATTATCTCTAGGTACAAAAGTAATTACTGGTCTGATTTATTTATAGATAGATAGTTCAATAGATTGATAGGCTGAGATTTCAGGTATCTATCTAAATCTGTATATAATCTCGTACTGAGTTATGTCACATATTTAACCTAAAAGCTTTGTTCGTACTATTCTATTTCCACAGTGAGAACTGAAATTATTCTTCACATAAAAAGCCAATTTTAACATTTGTAGAATATGTGAACCAACTGTTTTCAAATATTTTTCAACACACTCATAAGACTGTGATCCCTGAGTAAAGGCAAACACATGAAGGCATATTATGGTCTTTCGGATAGAGGCAATTTCTAGATATTGGTGTAGGGAATGAAAACTGAAGTAGATTGTGGCAATTTTGCTGAGTTTTACAGTAAGAAATTAAAGTTCAGAAGGCCTTGGCAGCTGGAATTTTCAGGACAATATGCCAGAGAATAGGGTGTTATAAGCACTTTGATCATTTCTTCTTCATGATGCATGAATGTATTACATCAAATTTTCTTAGATTTGAGAAAAAATTAATAAACTGTTCATATACATGTGGGCAATTTCAATTCTAATTGCACTACCAGGCATGTAGCAAGCAGTAGCAATCAGAACTTCAAATGTAAGTTAAAATTACACCCTCAGCAGTGTATCCAATGTAACTAATGAAGTTGATGAAAAGCCTGAATAGATACATACTTTGTAGGCAAGGCTAAGGCGAGGCTAAGGTTGTATCCCTAATGTTTATAACATTTCATAAAGTCATATACTTTGCTTCTTTCTTGTTCTTTCTTACTAACTCACTGGATGCAGAAATAGATTAATACATCAAATAAGCTCTAATGTTTTTAAGTGAACATTTACATAAGAACACAGTTTAGAGGGAGCACAGTTGTGATTGTAGCCACCAACGAACTAAGACCCTTGCCTTTGCTGTTCATTAATAAGATTTTCAATACTCAGTAATCAGAAGAATAATATTTTAATATTTATGTCATTTAATAACATTGCTTATATAAATTTTTTTTTTCACCTTTTTTTTTTATTATACTTTAAGTTCTAGGGTACATGTGCATAACGTGCAGGTTTGTTACATATGTATACTTGTGCCATGTTGGTGTGCTGCACCCATCAACTCGTCAGCACCCATCAATTCATCATTTATATCAGGTATAACTCCCCAATGCAATCCCTCCCCCCCCCTCCTCCCCATGATAAGCCCCAGTGTGTGATGTTCCCCTTCCCGAGTCCAAGTGATCTCATTGTTCAGTTCCCACCTATGAGTGAGAACATACGGTGTTTGGTTTTCTCTTCTTGTGATAGTTTGCTAAGAATGATGGTTTCCAGCTGCATCCATGTCCCTACAAAGGACGCAAACTCATCCTTTTTTATGGCTGCATAGTATTCCATGGTGTATATGTGCCACATTTTCTTAATCCAGTCTGTCACAGATGGACATTTGGGTTGATTCCAAGTCTTTGCTATTGTGAATAGTGCCGCAATAAACATACGTGTGCATGTGTCTTTGTAGTAGAATAATTTATAATCCTTTGGGTATATACCCAGTAGTGGGATGGCTGGGTCATATGGTACATCTAGTTCTAGATGCTTATATAAATTTTTGTAGCTAATCAAATATGTTGATGGAATTGTGAAAACAATATTTTGACCTAATTTTTGTATTTTATTATTTATATATTTTTTAGTCAATAATATTATTTACTCTTAAACAACAAACTTTATGGGTGCTTCATGGTATTTACACTATAGAAATATTGGCAGATAACATTTTAATAGGAATTCAAGCTCTTGGGCAACGTCATCAGTTGATATTCTCATTATGAAAAAGAAAAATAAATTAAAAATAATACTGCATTTTTAATGGTGTTTTTTAAAACGCAAGGAGCTAGTCATCAACATTCTTATTGTGACAGTATCCTAAATGTCATGTGATTACAATAGGAACAAAAATCATTTTGCAGGTTTGTGTATTTCTCATTTTCTTCTTTAATTTGCAGTTAAACTAAAGATATAAAAGTAAACCTATTTCTCATTCTTTTCCTGTCATAATTTTCCAGATTTTATCATATCTTAATTTTATTATGTCTATATAATTAATGAAGTGTTTTGTGTTCTGATAATTATCATTTGAGCCTCTTGTTTCTAAATCTTTTTATACTCCAAGAGCTTATGCAAGGCTTTAATTTTACACTTGTTCATTCTAGTAATGTGGGCGTAGTATTGCATGCACTTCACAGAATACTGAACTCCAGCCACCCAGCTTTCATGAGCCAAAGATGAACTTATCAGCTGTGTTAAATAGCAGTATTGTTTTCAATGTAATTATGTGAAAAACTTATAAAAAGTTATGAAAATGATATAAAATAGAGAACAAATAGAGAACAACCATAAGAATATACATCCTTAAAATTTAAAAAATATGAAATATTATACCCAATAGTTAGCTATTTATTGCTGTTACTACCAAACAGCAAAAATATATTAGAGTAAAAAAGAAGTTGAATAGACTCTGAAAAAGGAAATTTCTCCTGTGTTGAATAAAATCATCCCCAATAAAATATTTCGCAACACTTGTCTCAACTGTTTTTATTTCAGTATAAATGGATTTCAGTGTATAAAAATTACAGAAATTTAGGGTGTTCAGCCTGTAAAACTGGGTAAGAGACCAGAAACAGAAATGAGAGCAAAAATAAAATATAATTTCATATGAAGAGAATTTAAGTATATGTCAGGGTATCCAGAAAGCATTTTATAAGTTTATATATATATATAACTTTCTTCTGTTATATTTTCAGTTTACTTTTATATTTTCAATTTACTTTTATATTTTATATTTTCAGTTTACTTATTCTCATACTTTTGTTTCTGACCTTTCAGAATGTATCTTCTTGTACCCTGTACCCATGTGACTGTTCAATTAAGAGAAACATTATAAACAACAGTGTTCAGCAGGCCTTAAAGAAATTATGCATTAAACAAATAACATGAAAAGACTAAACAGAATTGCTAGCAATGAGGTACTGGAAGTCAGCCAGTCTGCAGGCAATAAAGAGATAGTTAGTAGTTTATGAGCTTGCTAACCTGAAGATTTATGGGGAATAAATACAAATAAAATCCCCAAAGCATGTCTGTAAGACATTGTATTCAATAGATGAATGAGAATAACTACAAAGAGAGAAAGTGTAAGTACTTAAAATATATGTTGAATTATAACCTCCAGCCAATAAGACACAGCAGTAAACTGTTTGCCAAGAATAGTGGCGTACAGAATTATCAAGATATAAACATGGAAAAAGAGTAGCTTATATATAAAAAAAATTATAATCAACCAAATGCATTAACAAGCACAATTCACAAAAAAATGTTAACTAAAAAGTGGCTTTCCCCCCAAAACAGATATTTTATTTTTGAACTGATTCAGTTTAATTTGTCCTTTTTCTCCTAATCACGTAAAAACGTACTTTTCATATAAAAATATCCACTCTCAGAGCTCTGAATACTTATATTGAGTAAGAAAAACAAATTAATTTATTAAATATTTTCATGTTATTCTTATCTTACATTATAACATTAATAAAATAGAGTATATATTTATAAATAAATATATATATGCACCTGCATTTTTATATAGGTAAAATACAACACCTATTAAATAAATTTTAATTTTATAATTGTACTCAATTATAATTATAGGAGATAAAACATATTGATATATTTTTTAAAATACACTGAATTTCAAACATGATATTTACTCAAAATTATGGTAAGTTGACTATAATGTAGATTACATTAGGAACTCAGCAAATGGTGTAGAAGCAGAGAAGTAGAAAATAGGATAAAAGCAGGACAATTTTCATGGAATAAAGGAAGTAAAGCAAGTCAGATAAGGCACCTGATCACCCAGGCAGAAAGGGGATGATCAGAATGAGTCACCTTGAAGGTAAGCAAGCCCAATTTTATTTCAGGCAAAGGTTAGCCCTAAGATTTTCTGGGGTGAAAAATATGGTCTCAACCATCAGCTGCACAGTGGTTGAAAATGTCTGGAAAGTACTTAGAAGCAGAAAATAATAATAATAATAATAATAAGTAAGACTATCTTGAAGTATTGTGTGCAAAAGCATGAGTACCTAACTTTGTAACTAAGTTTGTGGAGTGATACTCCAGCTCTTACAAAGACAGGAAAGTTGAAGTAAGTGGATGAGGCAGAAATTAAAACAGAAATCTCAACCAAAGCACATGTACAATGATTTTACTTTTTATGGCCAAAGTTTGTTTAGCTGAGAAACAAATTATATGATTATGTGACTTAAGTTATAAGAGGTTTGTATGTCATTCTACACAGAATAATATTATACTTTTGTGAGTAAGAATACCTGACGAAATTTTAGCAAAAGAGTAACTCATATATAGTTAAAGTGTACCCTTGGAGAAAAGAAGAGACTATTCACATGCTTCCTAGACTTATGATGCAATTTTGGAGAAAATTATGAAATAATATGATGCAAAAATATAATACTTTGAACATATTTTTGATTTAAATTTTCTGTTGAACAACTAGAAGGCAATATCCAGATGATTGTTAAAAATATGAAAATGTGATTTGTGAGTTTTAGAGATTGAAATTATTTTTATGAAGATGTGGGTAAAAAGCCATGAGCCTGAAGTAAATTGAACATTGACAAGAAAGGTAAAAGTCAAATAGGAATTGAGCCCTGTGGAACATCTACAGGTAAGGAAAAGGCAAGAGAAAGAAAACAAGGATCCTACAAAATAGAGAAGGTACAAGCAGAGAAGTGGGAGTAAAATCAAAGGAATTACATAACAGCTATAAAGTATTGTCTTACACATTCTGGGACCATTCTCTCCTAAAAAAGAATCCAGTACATAGTATAATTGACTGAATGGATGCTTTTAAAGTATAGAAGTAAATTTACTTTGCACAGATCCATCAAAGGAGCCACCATCTATGGTAGCTATAACCTTAAAAGTGTATTTCTTAAATAATAAGACTTGAAAGTGAAAACTACTTCTTGACCTATGGGCTGCAGAATGAATATTGTATTAGCAGGCAGGAAAAGAACAATTAATATCCTTGTACATCTCTATTAGAGACATAGGGTGAGTAGATGATTTTCAATAACTAATATTTGGAAAAAAAATGTTTCTGAGCAGTAGGTCTCAACAATTGCCTTGAAATATTCAGTAAACCATGGTGTAAACAAATGTACTGTGATCCAGGCCTTGCTGATTCATTTGCAGGGTACACACAGAGTAAATTTAGGATAATTTGTAAGGGACCTAGGATTTTTTTATTTTCTTCTTCTTCTTTTTCTTCTTCTGCTTATTTTTTTTTTTTTTTTTTTATTGAGACAGTCTCACCATCACCCAGGCTGGAGTGCAGTGGCACAAACTCACCTCACTGCAACCTCCGCTTGTGATAGTGATAAGTGATTCTTGTGTCTCAGCCTCCTGAGT
This sequence comes from Colobus angolensis palliatus, assembly GCF_000951035.1. Taxonomy (NCBI): domain Eukaryota; kingdom Metazoa; phylum Chordata; class Mammalia; order Primates; family Cercopithecidae; genus Colobus; species Colobus angolensis. The sequence goes on along the minus strand of NW_012114544.1, from coordinate 5,098,232 downwards.
AGCTGGAACTACAGGTGTGCGCTACCATGCCCAGCTATTTTTTTTTTTTTTTTTTTGCATTTTTTGTAGAGGTGGGGTTTCATCATGTTGGCCAGGCTTATCTTAAACTAGGGCCCTAGGATTTTAAGAATAGTACATAAGCACTGGCTTCAACTAAAAGTCACTAGCTGTGTTAGCTCCTAAGAAGACAGCCTGTCCAATGAAGTTCTGAAGCCAGGCCTTGATTTCTCTTCTCTGGCTGTGAAAGTACTAGATAGCATTTTCTTCCAATAGAAAGCTATTTTATCTACAGTGAAATTATGTTGTTTAGTATGGCTATCTTTATTAGTTATCTTATATAGATCTTCTGGGTAACTTGCTGCAGCTTCTGCTTTAGCACTTGCTGCTTCATCTTGTGCTTTTATGTTATACACACAGCTTCTTGCCTTAAACTTCATGATCCAAACTCTGCTACCTTCCGACTTTTCTTCTGCAGCTGCCTTACCTCTCCCAGCCTTTATATAATTAAAGTAAGTTAGGGTCTTGCTCTGGAATAGCTTTGGCTTAAATAGAATGTTGTTGCTTGTTTGATCTTCTATTCCAGACCCCTAAAACTGTTTCCATATTGGCAATAAGGCTGTTTTGCTTTCATACCATTCATGTGTTTACTGGGTGTAGTAGTGCGTTTTCACACTGTGAAAGACATACCCAAGAGTGGGCAATTTACAAAAGAAATATGTTTATTAGATGTACAGTTCCATGTGGCTGGGGAGGTTGCAGAATCATGGAGGAAGGTGAAAAGCACATCTCACATGGCAGCAGACAACAGAAGGCCTGTACAGGGAAACTCCCTTTTAAAAATATCATCAGATATTGTGAGACTTATTCACTATCATGGGAACAATATGGGAAAGACCAGACCCCATAATTCAATTGCCTCCCACTGTGTCCCTCCCACAACACATGGGAATTCAAGAGGAGATTTCGGTGGGAACACAGTCAAACCATATCACTCTGCCCCTGGCCCCTCCCAAAGCTCATGTCCTCACATATCAAAACCAATCAGCCTTCCAACAGTTCCCCAAAGTCTTAACTCATTTCAGCATTAACTCAAAAGTCCAGTTCAAAGTGTCATCTGAGACAAGGCAAGTCCCTTTCACCTATGAACTGGTAAAATCAAAAGCAAGTTAGTTACTTCCTAGATATAATGGTGGTGCAGGCATTGGGTAAATAAAGCTGTTCCAAATGGGAGAAATTGGCCAAAACAAAGGGGCTACAGACTCCATGCAAGTCTGAAATCCAGTAAGCCAGTCAAATCTTAAGGCTCCAAAATGATCTCCTTTGACGCCAGGTCTCACATCCAGGTCATGCTGATGCAAGAGGTGGGCTCCATGTCCTTGAGCATCTCTGCTCCTGTGACTTTGCAGGATATAGCCCCCCACCACTGCTGGCTGCTTTCCCAGGCTTGTGTTGACTGTCTGTGGCTTTTCCTGGCATGAGGTGCAAGCATTGGTGGATCTAACATTCTGTGATCTGGAAGATGGTGGCCCTCTTCTCTCAGCTCCACTAGGCAGTGCCCTGGTAGGGACTTTGTGTGGAGGCTTCCAGCCCACATTACCCTTCCACACCATCCTAGCAGAGGTTTTCCATGAGGGCACTGCCCCTGTAGCAAACTTCTGCCTAGGCATCCAGGCATTTCCATACATTCTTTGAAATCTAGGCAGAGGTTCCCATACCTCAATTCTTGACTTGTGTGTGTCCACAGGCTCAACACTATGTGGAAACTGCCAAGGCCTGCGGTTTCCACCCTCTGAAGCAACAGTCTGAGTCATACCTTGGCCCCTTTTTGTCACAGCTGGAGCGGCTAGGACCCAGCACACCAGGTCCCAAGAATGCACATAGCAGAGGGTCCCTGGGCCCAGCTCACAGAACCACTTTTTCCTCCTAACTCTCTGGGCCTGTGATGAGATGGGCTGCCTTGAAGACCTCTGACATGCCCTGGAGACATTTTTTTTTTCACTGTCTTGGGGATTGACATTTGACTCTTCATTACTTATTTCTCCTCAAAAAATGGGATTTTCTTTGCTATTGCATTATCAGGCTGCAAATCTCCCAAAATGTTATGCTCTGTTTCTCTTTTAAAACTGAATGCCTTTAACAGCACCCAAGTCACCTCTTGAATGCTTTGCTGCCTAGAAATGTCTTCCACCACATACCCTAAATCATCTCTCTCAAGTTCAAATTCCACAAATCTCTAGAGTAGGGGCAAAATGCTGCCAGTCTCTTTGCTAAAACATAACAAGTGTCACCTTTGCTCCAGTTCCTAACAAGATCCTCATCTCCATCTGAGACCCCCTCAGCCTGTATTTCATTGTTTATATCATTATCAGCATTTTGGTCAAAGACATTCAACAAGTCTCTAGGGAGTTCCAAACTTTCCCACATTTTCCTGTCTTTTTCTGAGACCTCCAAACTGTTTCCACCTCTGTGTGTTACCCAGTTCCCAAGTCGCTTCAAAATTTTGGGGTATCTTTTCAGCAAGAACCCATTCTACTGGTACCAATTTACTGTATTAGCCCATTTTCACAGTGCTGATAAAGACATGCCAATTTACAAAAGACAATTGGAAATTTACAAAGGAAAATGTTTATTGGACTTACAGTTCCACGTGGGTGGGTGGGGAAGCCTCACAGTCATGGTGAAAAGTGAGAGGCACGTCTCACATGGCATCAGACAAGAGAAGAAGGCTTTTGCAGGGAAACTCACCTTTTTAAAGTCATCAGATCCCACGAGACTTATTCCCTATCAAGAGAACAGCATGGTAAAGACCTGCCTCCATGATTCAATTACCTTTCATCATGTTCCTCCCACAATGTGGGAATTCAAGATGATATTTGGGTGTGATCATAGCCAAACTATATCACTGGATTAGCACTTTTAATTTCCTTTAAGAACTTATTCTTTACTATCACAACTTGGCTGTTTGGCATGAGAGATCTAGCTTTCAGCCTATCTCAGCTTTTGACTCGACTTCCTCCCTAAGCTTAATTATTTCTAGCTTCTGATTTAAAGTGAGAGATGTGCAAGTGTTCTTTTTACTTGAACACTTAGAGTCCATTGTAGGGTTATTTATTTGTCTAATTTCAATGTCGCTGTGTCTCAGAGAACAGGGAGGTTTAAGGAGAGGGAGAAAGATGGGAACGACTCTTTGATGGAGCATCAGAACACACACAACATTTATCAGCTAAATTCCCCTTTGGTATGGACACAATTTATGATACCCCAAAAAAGTTACAATAGTAACATCAAAGATCATGACTAATCACCATAACAGATACAATAATAATGAAAAAGTTTGAAATATTATGAGAATTACTAAAATGTGACACAGAGATACAAAGTGGTAACATGCTGTTAGAAAAAATGGCACTGATAGAATTGCTCCATGCAGGGTTGCCATAAACCTTTCACTTTATAAAATATGCAATATTTGCAAAGTGCACTAAAAAGAAGCTCAATAAAACAAGGATGCTTGTCATTACCTTATTAAGCAAAACATTTTGCTCTGTCCCCAGTATGTTCTAAAATATTGCATATCCTCTATATTGCTCTCTTTGTGTTCTATTAATCTTGATTATGTGGTATGGCGTGGCCTGCATAATATGTCATAAATATTTATTTTCATGCCTGTATACCCATTGTTAGAATTGTGATTATTGTATAGAATATGAAATAGGGAACTTAGCAAGAGATAGCATGATGGGGCAAGAATTATTCAGGAAAGAATAAAGACAGTCTCAAGCTCCTCACAACTCCTGAATGACAGGAAAGAACATATCACTATCTCCAGTAGGCCACTGATTATATCCGCAAAGTTTTGCAGGTATGTAGGGGTTCCCAAAGCTATTGAGGAATGGGGTACATTTTCACTTGTATGAGATGAAAGTGGACATTTGTGGCCAATTGGAAATCAGAAAGATGTGGTAAAAACTCCTGGAGTGCTCATACACATACAGAATTGTAGAAGATAAGGTCTGTCACAATTGGATTTGTCATGTCTTGCCCATGTAAATCCTCTTGACTTCAAGCTAGATTGACCATAGAATTCTGCAGAAAGAGAAAAATATGGGTTAGGTATGAAAACTTTTGTTTCAACCAACACATGAACAGCCATATTGGCAGACATTTTACCCAATTTTATCCCAGTTTTCATTCTGAGCTGGCCACCAATATGGTCATGAGAAGTAGAGAAAAAGTCAGCAAGCAGATTGCTGTGGGCTGGGAGCACTGCCCAAGTAATGAGAGGGGATTTTAACAGACAGAAATGGAGAATAATGGTTAATTCTCCATCTCTGTAAAATGACTATTAAAATCTCATTAATTGGTAAATCCTTTAGATAAAGATGGGGTAAAAGATGGTAAATGAGTGAGGTTTTAATAGTCATTTTAAATTTAATTTATTGGGAAGTTCTGAGATAGCAATAACTGTTAACTGGCATATTTAAATTTTGACATTATATCTTTTACTCTCAACTCAGTTCAGAAAATTGGGAGCTTTGAAATAAAAATGTAATGAGTTATTATGAAATATGAGGATATTTTTATTTATGCAAAGCTGTAATTTTCATTACATGGGAAATACATGTAAATTACATCATTTATATAATGCATATGACATACTTCATAATACTTAAATAAAATGGTTTAAATATTGTCTTGTCCAGTTCCTTGATAGCAATTCTTAGAAAACCAAATAGCAGGTAAGAGTTGTGCTAAAATCTGGCTCATGCTGTGTTAAACACAAGTTAAGCATGCTTTTTTATTACAGTAATGTTTTTCATAGTGACAATGTGAATTATCAGTCTCCAAGATGATCCCAGACTCAATTCTAAAGCACAACATATTTTTAAAGACTATTATATATACAAATACTTGCTATAAATTCAATTTTAGAAATTCTTATTTATTTATATTCCTAATTTTTTCATTGGGGAATCCAATGAAATAAGAAATTAAATAACTAGCTAAAATTGAACAGATAGATATCTGGAAAAAGACACAAATTTAACCTTAATTTTGTCACACTGTTGACCTCACCTGAGTTCTACATCACCTCTTTAATTTGGTGTTTAGAAGTAAATTTGGATTCCATATTAGCTAACATTTTAACAAGATCAAACGGTAGATTTCTTCTTTAATTAAGCTTACTATCAGTGTCCTGTTAGCATGTTATATAAAATAATTTTACTCATCTTTATTTTTTTAACTTAAAAATGGAATTTTGCTTTTCTTATAATGGTGAGCTGACATTATAATTTTGTAAACTTAAGTTACCTAATTATGAAATAGGTGCTATAATTACATTTTATTTTTTATCAAAGAAGCATTGTCAAAGTTTTCCTGTTGAACATCAATTTATTAGAATTTTACAAACATAGAACTTGAAATCCAGGTTAGCAAGACTGCATATTCCATTAAAACTGTAGTTACTTGCATGTTACCGTACTTTATGGCAAAATATCGGATTCCTTGATATCACCCATAACAATGAAGTAGAAGCAAACAACTTTACATATTCCCTTATCCCTGATGCTGACTCATAAATTTAATTTACCAAACTTACCACTGTTATGCTTCTGTCATTGAGTTAACATTTGCATCTAGATAAATGATGTTGATGTGCATGCATACTGTTTGATATACAAAATTACTTTCACTAAAGGATAAGTGCATTCTAATACAACGAGTAAAGAATATTTCACAGACAATAACTTGACCTAGAACAATTGACAAAACAATTATTCTCTAAAATGTTAAACTTAATAGCATTTGAATTATAAATTGAATAGGTAAAGTTTGTAATAAATAAATAGTTATAAAAAGGGCATAATAATTACTTTTGCAACAATTAATGCATTCATTTTTTTTAAACCTGTATTTATTAGGTGCTTATAATGTGCCAGGCTACATGTTGAAAATATGGTTAAGAAAATAGTCCCCTCCTCAAATTATTATTAATATTATTAATAATATTTTTTTGAGAGAAGGTCTTGCTGTGTTGCACAGTCTGGAGTGCAGTTATGTGATCATACTCACTGTAACCTCAAGCTCCTGGGTTCAAGCTACCCTCCCATCTTGGCCTCAGCACTGGGATTATAGGCAAGAGTCACTATGCTCAGCCCTCAAATTGTTTATAGATAAGATAGACCTATTCCATGTTTTCCCAGTAAACTACACATATATGTGTCCTTTAAAATCAAATTTAAGAATACAAAAATTAGCTGGTCATGGTAGTGCAGGCCTGTAATCCCCACTACTCAGGAGGCTGAGGCAGGAGAAATGCTTGGACTCGTGAGGCGGACATTGCAGTGAGCTGAGAGCGCCCCACTGCACTCCAGCTTGGGCAACAGAGCAATATTCCATCTCAAAAAAAATTTATGATTCCTTTTACTCTCAAATGGACCGTAGTGTGTATGACTAGCGATATGACTATTCCATTTACAAACTATTGCTACAGAATGTGTATTTCTTATATGGTATACAGAAATATTGAAAGATCGTGAATTTTATCCTACTTGCAACTTCTTTTAAATCTCATTGAAAGATGAATAAATATCTCATTACCTTTCAAAAGGATCAACCTCATGCCACAGAAATCAGTAAATTAATTCCATCCAGCCATGATAAATCTTGTTTGCAGAAGTCTGTATAAAGAATATTATGACAACGTATTATAAATTGATTGTAAGTAAACCTGTAGTTTTCCTATGGGAGGAAGATATGATATTTACTCCTACAACTAAATATTCCCATTCTTGTTTTAGGAAAAACCTAGATATGGAACACTAGTCATTAAGACATTAATTGTGAGTGTAGAATATATTTTAAAGAAACCTACTGAAGAAGTAATATTTTTAAAACAATACAAGAAAGCTGCTAGAATGCAAATATGAATATGAATTGAACTCAATTATAAAATAGAAATGGAGTAGATTCAGAATAATTAAGAAAAGTTTACTCAGAACTCTGAAGAAAGAATTAAATAATTCTCACTTTTCTAAGAAATTATTCCTTAACTATATACAGGTTTAATCTATACATTAGGTTAAAGAGATGTTTTGAGGATTTTTAAAGTAATCCAACCTGCCACAAAGTTCTGAGGCATACAGAGGTTCTAAACACATATTTTTGCTAACAATACACTTTTTTGCATATTTATAAATACTTAACAGAAATATAGTCTGCCTCTTCAGAAACATAGTCTGTTTTTTCACAGAAATAAGTTGGAAGATGGCAACTCTCCATCTTATATAAACAATAAAGTATATAAATATTTTTTCAATCCTAATGAGTAATATTGTTAGTTACTAATACTTAGAATAAATGACTTGAATATTATCTGTGTATGTTTAAGAAGAAAGCTCCACCTGGCACAGTGGCTCATGCCTGTAATCTCAGCACTCTGAGAGTCCAAAGCCGGCGGATCACCGGAGGTCAGGAGTTTGAGACCAGCCTGGCCAACACGGCGAAACCCCGTCTCTACTAACAAGTACAAAACTTAGTAGGGTGAGGTAGCGTGCACCTGTAATCCCAGCTACTCAGGAGGCTGTGGCAGGAGAATGACTTGAACCTGGGATGCGGAGGTTGCGGTGAGCCGAGATTGTGCCAGTGCACTCCAGTTTGAGCGACAGAGTGAGACTCTGTTTCAAAAAAATAAAATAAATGAATAAATAAGAAGCAAACTCACATCATATTTTGTAGTGTATGGAGAAAAGAGGCAATGACTTTCTTGTCTTTATCTACATAAATACTCTATCATACCTACAAAGGTGTGTATCTTATAGTATATGCACATTCAATATTTGATGGATTGTTGAATTGAGAAAATAAGTTGAGAGACACAATTGAACATTTGTGTATTTTTTGTGAAAGTAAATGAGATGATGAAGATGCACATTTTTCTCTATAGTTTGTGCATTAAAATAATAACTTGCTAATCTTGTAAAATGAGTAAGTGAAACTAGATCATTTCCAAATGATCCTACAGCACTATTTTTAATGACATTTCTTCTTTGTTAAGTTATGTTTATCCAAGGCACCTGGAGGATGCCACAAATTGCAGTAAATTGAAGTGATTTCTAAGGAGAAACCATGTAAACACGATGACCTTAAAATGATTCTTTGTGTAAATAACTTGTCGTGTTTTTTAGCTTGCCTTGAAAATAAATGTTTTGAGGAGTGTATATTACCTAGAAGTTTGTATTTTATTTCCTTTTTCCATTTTTTTCTGAATAGTATTAGAATTTTCAAATATTTATCAATAAAGTTCTAATCAGACACTCTGAGGATAGCTCTGAAAGCAAAAGCAAAGTATGTTTAGTTATATTAAAATTAACATGTATAGGTGCAGTCAGAATTAATCAGTGATATAAAATATAATTAAAAACAACTTGGTATTTAAACTTATGAATTTGCGTGATTAAATGACAGAAAATTTAAATGTCCAAATCAAAAGTGAAATCAGATCTTTACTTTTAATGATTCACAAAATGATTAATTACCAACTTACACTTTTTATATATCTACCTGCCTATATATCTAAATGGATAGATATAGACATATTCTTAGAATAGTCACTTTTTATTTTTTGAGACAGCATCTTGCTCTTTCCCCCTGGCTGGAGTGCAGTGGCACAATCTCTGCTCACTGAAACCTCTGCCTCCCAGGTCGAAGCGATTCTCCCGCCTCAGTCTTCTGAGTAACTGGGATTACAGGCACCCACTACCACCACACCCAGCTAATTTTTGTGTTTTTAGTAGAAACAGGGTTTCACCATGTTGGTCAGGCTGGTCTCGAACTCCTGACCTCGTGATCCGCCTGCCTCAGCCTCCCAAAGTGCTGGGATTACAGGCATGAGCCACCACACCTGACCAGGATAGTTAATTTTGTGTGTCAATTTAGAGGATGCTTCTGGATGAGATTAACATTTAATTTGGTGAACGCTGAGTAAAGCAGATTGCTCTTCACATATTGTAAACTCTTCATGCAATCAGTTGAAGACGTTAATAGAAAAATTAAAAGATCGGTCTCTCTTAGCAAGAGAGAGCTCCCTAGCAGACTGTATTCAGATTTCACCTCCACCATTGACATTCATTGTTTTTAGCTTGCTGTGCCTGTGAACTGAAGCCACACCACTGGCTCTCTTGAATCTCCAAACTGCCAGCCCACATGGTAGATTTTGAACTTATCATTGACTTTGAACGATTGGCTTGTGTAAGCAAATACTTCATAATAAATCTCATATATATACTTATATATGTGAGTATATATAGGAGTGTATGTATACATATACAGATACATATACACATATATATTTCTTATAGGTTCTGCTTCTCTGGAGAACAATGACTAATATAATCCTTAAAATCAATTTGGTTGAAATATTTATTTATAGGTCCACCACCTGTGACTTTATAGTAGCAACAGAAGGGATTGCAACATTAAAAAAAAAAATCAATTGCATCAATACTTGGTGGGGGGGAAAAATGTTTGTATAGTACTGTGGTCAAAACTTTTCTTTTAGAATCAGAGTGTGTATATATGCAGACTTGTTACAAATGTATAAGTCATAGATTCAAATTTTCAGATAATTTTTATTGATAAAAGCATTTATTTCTCATCATATGGATACTGTTATTAAAAAAATCTGACCTTCAGAATAAAGCAGATCCCATCACTGCTACATCATGAAATTTTTTGAACCACACTAAAATTTATATTTTAACTAGTTTACATTTTGTTCTGAATTTAATTTTAATAAATTTTAGTTACTACAATTAGAGTATGCTATTTTTGTTAATAAGTCAAAATCTCAATGAAACATCTATTTATAATTATTTTATACGGATTATGAAGACAAAATTTATTTATATTGCATGCTAAATATTCATTGTGGGACCAATGTGTCTCTGCTTTATGTTATATTCCCCCCAGTCCAGGCTGAAAAAACAGACTCTCTTGGGGGCGTGCCATTTGCTTGGCAAAGGGAACAAAGAGATAAAGCTAACTGTGAATTGGCTTTTAAATTTTCAGAAATGATACATATCACTGCCACAATAATTTCATTGACCAAAATGATTTACATGACCTATCTTGATTTCAAAATGTATAACTTTTTTTCTAGATAGAGAACCACAAATCCCAGTGAGTAAATCTGAGATAATTGGGCAGGCAGGGAAGTATGATCCTTGTGCAAAGAGAGACACTGTGGATAATGCTGACAATCCTGACATTGATAGGATGTGGCAGCATAATCCTTCCTCAGGAGGAGCAGCAGATGTTTCAAACAATACATATTTGGTGTCAATCCAACTGACAGAATTACACACATCACCAATGGATAGAATTTTCAAAAAGTGATATGCTGGTTTGCTATCAAAAGCTTAAACAAGAGTGGTCGCAATAAAACAACTGTCCAATGAAAGTGTAAGTTTTATATGTGATAATAATTTACCTTTAAAATGTTCAAATATGACTCTAACAATCATGTTTCAAACAATGTTATATTAAAATCTACTGGAATTTAAAAAACCTCCAATTCCCTCAATATGGTATTAGCATACATTATTTATTTAGAATAATGGTTTGTTCTTAAGAAGTTTGGAAAGAAGAATGAGACAGAGAAGGAATTGAAGAGATAAATGAGGAGGAGAGAAAATAAGAGAAGGAAATAGAAATGGATTCAGAAATAAAACTTTTCTTACTAGTGCTAAATTTAGTCTCTCAAAAACCACAGTAATGTAGATGAAAAGAAGAATCAATACTTGGTGGGGGAAAAAAAAAGTTTGTATAGTACTGTGGCCAAACTTTTCTTTTAGAATCAGAGTGCATACATATGCAGGTTTGTTACAAACATATATTGCATGATGCTGAGGTTTGCAGTATAAACAAATTTGTCTGCCAGGTAGGGAGCATGGTACCCAACGGATAATATTTCAACCCTTGCTGCCTTCTTGTCTTCCCCCTTCTTCTATTCCCCAGTGTCTACTGTTGTCGTCCTTTTTTTTTTTTTTTTTTTTTGAGACAGAGTCTCCCTCTGTTGCCCAGGCTGGAGTGCAGTGGCACAATCTTGGCTCACTGCAACCTCAGCCTCCCAGGTTCAAGCAATTCTTCTGCCTCAGCCTCCTGAGGAGCTGCGATTACAGGCGTGTGCCACCACCCTCAGCTGCATTTTTTTCTGTATCTTTAGTAGAGACAGGGTTTCACCATATTGGCCAGGCTGATCTCGAACTTCTAACCTTGTGATCCTCCCGCCTCGGCCTCCCAAAGTGATGGGATTATAGGTGTGAGCCACTGTGCCCAGCCTATTGTTCTCATCTTTATGTCCATGAGTACCCAACATTTAACTCAATGTTTTATATAGGCCGCCAATGTTAAGTGTTTTATTCATTGTGGAAATAAATTTATCTCTTTGTTTAAAACTATCAATTAAGTTGATGGCTGAAGTTCATTAAAATACATGTATAGCATGCTATTGAAGATAAACAAATAGCACATCTATCACTACTAAGTCAATCGTATGTCCAAGAGTACTCGTGTTTCACATATAAGTGAAAACATATGGTATTTGGTTTTCTGTTTCTATGTTAGTTTGCTTAAGATAATGGCTTCCAGCTGTACCCATGTTGCTGCAAAAGACATGACTTTATTCTTTTGTATGACTACATAGTATACCATAGTGTATATCTACTACATAAAACATTTCATTTAAAAATATAAAAGATAATCAACAAATACTACTTAGGTAAATTAAAGTTTTTAAAATGAAATAAGATAATTTTAATGTATTTAAAATGACATACAATTTTGAAAAGACACCATTATTCTTATAATTTTTTTATCTTGTACAGAAATCTATTTTTTTCTAATTGCTTCAATTTATCAATGTGTTGTACTTCAAAACGATATTACACGAGACGTTGGGACATTTAGAATGGTGCACATGATTTGGAATGATAGAGATTTGAATTGAAATTTTGACTCAGAAAAGATGTTGGCAATTATGAATTAATGATTACTCTCTGAACTGAATTTTATTGATAAGCTTGTGATAAAAATCACATTTCAAATAAATTATGCATAGATTTTTTAATGCTTGTTTTATCACAACTTTTATCAGTTGAATTTTTCTCCAGACTTATAAAATATTTAAATTTAAGGAAAGTAATTCCACAAGAAATAAATGCATAGTTTCTATGATGGTGCTTTAACTGAAAATAATATTATTTGTCTCTTTTTTAAAATTTGTGCTTCAGTTGTGCTTATGCAAATTAAGATTCTATAGATTTACCAATTAAAATAGTGAAGTTAGTTAAGAAAACATGTTGTTTAAGCACTCTTGGAACATGTCTAAGGGTTTTGTGATTAGTGTCTACAATGTTAACCATATATTGTATTTTTAATCTGATGCAAATTGAAAGCTAAAGTGATATCTTTTCCTTATCACTTTTTTCTTACAATCATTTGCTTAGTAGTGATAGATGAGCCATTTGCTTGTCTTCAATAGCTTGCTATACATCTATTTTAATGAATTTCAGCCATCGACTTAATTGATAGCTTTAAACAAAGAGATATATTTATTTCTACACTGAATAAAACACTTAACATTTGCAGCCTATATAAATTATGTTAATACTTCCATTGGCTCTCTATTTGTAGACTAATATACTGCTAATTTTAAGACAAAAAACTGTATATATAATCACTAATATATCACTACATCACAGTTCCTATGTAAATTAGAGTAAAAACATTTTTCTAGAGTACTTTATAATTTGTATTAAGTAATTTTGCCAGGAGCCTTCAATAAATCAAGAAACTTTTGACTTGTCTAATGTATAGCTCTGTGAGCTCCCTTCATCATTTTACTTTAGACTATTTGTCATTCCTTGGAAACACCTGTACAAGTGAGATGCCTCTACTGTAAGAATATATCATGTATTAGAAAATTTGTCTTCTAATTAAAAAGTGTTAATGACTAATTCCATATGGCTTTGCTATAGAAAGTAAAGGTCTGATAATAAAATATTGATTTTGAAATTGTGTATACATAGTCATTCTTGTAGAAGTGAAAAGCTCTAGGTTAAATTTCATAGAATCCAGTACACGTCATGGGATCTAGCACAAATATAAGGAAACACTGGGTTTCTTAATTTCTATAATGCAATCATTTCTATGTTTTAATATTTAAAAATATGTTTTGATAATTTTTCTCTTAGTAAGTCATGTAAGTTATTTATTGTTGCTTGATTAGTTTAAAAAGTACATATATTTATTCCATTCCATTTTACTTTATGGAGAAGTAGTTTTGTCATTGTATAATTTTCTGAAATGGTTTAGAATTAACATGCTGCATAGAGGCAGATGTTTCATAAATAAAAATTATAGTCACCTGGAATTTATACAATAATTGATTTATGTTATTATATAATAAAATTATGTAAAGTTTATTTCCTGTTTTAATATCATTTTCTTTTGGTCGAACTACACAATGATTTAAGAATTCAATTAAATTAAAGTAAAATACAAATTGCTTGATTTTTATTTTAATGTGATTTTTAGAGGAATTAAAGGATAAATAATAAAGTGATGCTACAGACATGTTAATACCAATACTTTAAAATTAAGATACATTTTGACGAAGGAAAATTGAATTAAATTCAATTACCACAAAAATAGTTACGCAAAATAGGAATAAAAAATTTCCACTTACTGGAGGAGAGCAAATTTAAATTAACCGTAAGTGGTAATGTTAACTGTGTTAGATGGACTCCAAGACTTTCACATTATTTATTATGTATTATACAACAAAATGGTCTGTTTTTAATGCTCTCACCAAATAGTAAAGACCCTCTAAATGTTGTGGTTATGATTTTAAGATGATACCAGTCAGTATGGTTGAATTGTGTCATTTTTTCCCCAGACATGATAACCTACGCAAGTGCAGGTATAGCATAGGCAAAAAGTTGAATCCTAGATTGGAACCTTTACTAATTATGTACAAAGAAGCAGGAAAGTGACAAATATTTTGATGTTGTATGCAAAGCTATTTTTTTAAATGACCGACAATGTAATTTAAGGTGAGTCATAAAGTGAAAACCTATTCTTTCAGTGATTATGGTCAATAGAATGTTGAGAGATTTGAAGCTGTGCAATAAATTATCCAAAATATAATTTTCCAAGGAACTCTCTCAATCTCAAAGCACTCTTGAAATTCATAATTAGAAAATGACCAATGTGATTAAAATACGAGAAAAGACCTAACAAGACACCCTCGCAAGGAAGATCTACAGGTGGCAAAGCAAGCATATGAAAGGATCCTCAACATCAGTTGTCATTAGGGAATTGCAAATTAAAACAACAGTTAGATACTACTACACATTTATTAGAATGATGAAAATCCAAAAACTGACAACCAGATGCTAGTATAGAAATTTTTATTCATTTCTGGTGGGAACACAAAATGACACAGCCACTTTGGAAAACAGTTTGGTTCGTTTTTCACAAAACTGTACATGTTACCATGTGAGTCAGCAAAGGCACTCCTTGATATTTACTCAAATGAGTAGATAACTTCCTTGAACAAAAAATTTGCACATGGATATTTATAGAAGCTTTACCCATAATTGCCAAAATTGCAAAACTTGGAAGCAATTCAGATATCTTTCCATAGATGAATAGAAAAATAAACTGTGGTATATGTATAGAATGGAATGTTATTCAGTTTATATGTATAGAATGGAATGTTATTCAGTGCTAAAAAGAAGCGAATTATCAAGCCCTATGAAGACGTGAAAGAACCTTAAATGTATGTTACCAAGTAAAATAAGCACACCTGAAAAGACATATTGTATTATTCTAACTATGCCACTCTGGAAAATGCAAAGCTATGTCTAATATTAAAAAGATCAGATGTTTGGAATGGGAGGGGAGGATAAACAGGTGAAGCACAGGGGATTTTTAGAGCAGCAAAACGATTCTGTATAATACTATATTGGCAAATACATATAATTTTACCTTTGTCTAAACATTATAGAATGGACAACACCAAGAGTGAACCCTTCTATAAGCTATGAACTTTAGGTGATAATTGCATGTCAATGTTGATTCATAGATTGTAACCATACTGATGCAGGATGTTGAGACTAGAAGATGCTTTGCATGTGTTTGAGGAGGGCTTGTACAGAAAACTACTGCACCCTCCACTAAGTTTTGCTGTAAACCTGTGGCTGTTCTATAAGATAGAGTCACATATTTTTAAAAAAAGAAACAAAGAAAGATAGCCTTAGCAAAAAGCAAACAAATAACCAAACTGAAAAACACTTTTACACTGCCATAGTTTATTAAAATCTCTTTTCCTTCTAAAAGTTTTAATGATACACCTTTGGGCTCTATTCCATTTTTGATGTATTTTAAGGTACGACATTAATCCAACTTTGTGTTTTTTTCTTATGGAGAAGCAATTGTCCTATTGCTGTTGCTGATATTTTCCTTTTAATGTATGTGCATGTGAAATGGACAAAAAAAACTATGCCTAAATTAATTCATGCAAATCTTTCAAGAAGAATAAAGCAAATCTAAATAATAAAATAATCATTGTTTTACTATTAAATGGGAACAGTTTTTCTTTCTTGGTGATAGCTAAAAGAATGTTACATTATAAAGTTAATGGTATCTTCATTGTTATAATAAATATTACATCAATCTTAATTCTGTGTAATATGTAATATACTTATTGACATATTAAAAAAATGCATCAAAATTCTGTAATTTTACTCATTAAATACAGAAATAAAAACACATTCACGCAGTTGTAGTTAAAACATGTATGTTCAGAGAAAACACTTGTGAAACGCTTTAAACTATACTTTTAAAATAAGTAAACTTTCTGTCTCTGATTCAATAAATTCATTTCAATGCTCAATCAAGTCAAAAAAATTATTTAATCTATATGATCTATAATTTTCTGGTTTTAGAGTTTATTTCACTTTTTATTTCTGTTGTTACTTTATATGTTTATTGACTAAATACGGTAATTGTATTAATTTTAGTAATTTTTACAATACATGAATGATTTTATTATTATATATAAAATATTTGCTGTCCTTTTTTTGCCATAGAATACATTTTATCTCTTTCTGATACTGATATTCGGGCTTATATTTATATCTTAGAATGTAGACATAACTACTTCCCTCTTTATTTCTAATATTTCAGTTTGATTTTATTATTATTATTAATGTAGATTTTGTTTTTACTCTATTATTTTTGTTTGCTTTTCTCTTTTATAAACTTGTTTTGGTTTGAAAAAATTTTCAAAAGTTATATATTGTATCCTTATTTTTGTGATTACCTTTTAAATATTAATAGTTGAGTTCTAGAAAAGAGAACATATAGTTATTAATTATCTGCACCTATTTGTAACTATAATAAAGATTTTGGCAAATTTAACTGTAAAACTCACTTACCTATCTCTTGCTATTTTAGTTTAGAATTTATGTCTGACCTTTAAAAAGGTGATATTTAAAATTTTACATTTACCAGATTATTAACATTTCTGAAACATTTAAAATTGTCTTTTGTTTCTTTTTCCTGCACGTTTCTTTCAGTTTTGCTTATTTTCTCACTGGGTTATATGTTTTGTATTACTTTTTAAAATAGATGATCAACTTTCTTTGGGTTTTATTCCTAAATATGTCTTTATTTTATCGTCAATCTTGATGTGTACTTCATCTATATACAAATTTTTAGATCACCAGTGATTTTCCCTTAGCGCTTTGAAGACATGACTCCATTGATTTCTACCATCATTATTAACATGAATTATATGTATTTTTTGTTTAAAACACATAATATTAACTGTTTTGACTTTTGATAATTTTAAAATATTCTGTACAAAATTGATATTTCATAGGTTTATCACAATTTTTATTAGTCTAGATTTATATTCATTCTGCTTGATATTTGGGTGCACCTTTGAGTAGAGATAATGTCTTTCTTCAACTGTATTTTATTCTAACTGTAAATTCAGCAAAGGTTTACTACCTAATGAAAATATAACTTTAAAATAGATAATAATAATAAACATAATGAAACATTGTTTCACGATCTATAATTGCCCAATATAATAATTCAGTCTCAGTCAGTATGGTGTGTCACTCCGTGTAGAAAATGTTTTGACCATTTCTCATTACTTTCAGACTAAAATATAAATGTTATCTGGGTACTGAAGGAAATTTTATTAGTAATTAATACAGTGTGTCAAACTATATTATGATTAAAATTCCTAAATATTTAGATTGCTTCAAAATGTACTTAATATTAAATATGTATTTAGGATATTTCATGTAATTAATGAATGCACAAATAAATAATATTGTATAGTGTAAATAATTAAAATTTAAATTAGAAGTCATGGTATTAACCTTTAATATATTTATTTTATTCAAGATTTCTCTTTTGTTTTTTTTTTATTCCCATACTTCTACTGAGAGTCCTGACAATGGAAAGTCAAATAAAATAAAACTTTCACCACAAAATTTGACGTTCAAGGAATGAGCAAGTAACATAGATAAACTGTTGATATTCCTTTTCCAAAATATTAGTGAATAGATGACTATTTAAGAAAATGTACTCACTTCTCAGAGAAAAGTGAAATGGAACTACTATAGATTTTATAATTTAATCAACTATTAGTATAATATAAAGGTATTTAGAGTTGGTGCAATGGTACTAGTCTGTTTGAAACATGTCACAGTAGAAATATTACAAGATTATGGTAAAGAGAAAGAAACTTTCAGAGAGTGGTTGTCATGGAAGAAACATGGTAAATACTGATTTTCCTTATTGGTCATTAGTATTAAATTTACTGGACGATCAGGTGCTTGCTACAGAAAAATAGAATGAATGCTCTGAAAAAGTGTATGTATGAGGAAATGGGGTGAAGTTGCTAACAGATTGTAAAAGGTGAAATGGGCTTCTGCAGGTTGTAATAGTTCCTTAAAATGTATGATCTTTAGGCACAGCTTGACCATACTCTGCTATAACATTCTCAATCTATGTAATTTTAAAATTTAAAAAATAATCCAAGGAGTAAAAATGCATGATTATTTTGTATGTTTATAAACTGAAAACATTAATGAATTAAAGTTTCATTGGACTTAGAATTAAGCCTATAAAATCAAGCAATCATATATAAATATGTTTTCAAAGCTGCTGTGGCCAAAGTGCTAAATAATATTTCTCAGTATAATTTAAATCTTATGTCTCTTTGTCATAAAGAAGGAGCACTATAGTGTTTTTTAAGATGAAAAGATTTTTCTGATAACAGTTTACATATATAATATATATTAATAGAGCAATACATATATAATATGGAATATGTTATATATAACTAATAGAGCTAAAAACACTGGTGAATAATCACAAGCTGATGGTTTCAAACACTTGTGAAAAATCACTGTCATTCCATAAAGTTTGGTGTAAAATGGAGTATAATTATTCAACTTGAGTTGAGTAATCGTGAGTGTACCAGACATTTTTTAGATGAATTGATCTTCCATCTCTAAAGAAAGTTGTCTCTAATATCTGAAGATTAAATGTTGTAATGGTGTTAGTAACATAGTGCTGAGAATGATAGAAATAGGCTAATTTATTTATATTTGCCTAAACACTGAAGTTCTTTATCTTTATTTTGCCCCAAATACAGAAATTCTTCAGGTGGCAATCTATGCTTTTCCTAAAATGGTGTTTTTTTAAAGCAAGAATATTCATTTTATAACTAAGAAGCTTCCTTAAATTAAACTCAGAAAAAAAAACAAATAGGTTAAAAATTTGTAAATTTTTCCTGAATTGTGTTGAAAAAATTTTCTCACCCCAACAATGAATGTGAATTACTTGAACCTAGTAATTAAAATGGACACACTTTTAAAACAGTGTTTTATAATAGACAAAGTTATATTGGATTTCATGCTCTCCTATATCTTTTGCCTAAGATACTACATATTTAAATATAAAAAATATTTGGCAGTAATAAACCCTGAAACATCATCTTCAAGTCCACTGTTGTACAGAGACTAGATTTTCAGAAGTGAGGAGGGAGAGCACAGCATTGGGAATACAACACAGAGTCCCACAACTCCCGCTTAACAGTACTGCCACAGATCACAGCGTAAACTCCCACTGTCCGAAAGGAGAATAAAATTATTTCGCTTTGAAATGTGCTACAGCAGTATACAACACAGGATATTAAAATAGTTGTTAAAATGGTTATGATCATAAATCACAGTTCTATTTACTTTACGACAGCATACATATGACACATTATTCTTCAACATATAACATACCAAATATTATAATATAATATAAAGTAAGACTTCATTGAATTATCACCAAAAATTCCCCTCCCCTAAAAAAAAAAAATCTCTGCTTTATTGGTGGTGGGAAGATGAAAAGTAGAATAAAATCCAACTGTAGTCTACCTACAAGAAACTCACTTCAAATATAAATGTAAATATAAAGACTCTTATAAGTTAAAAATAAAATGATTGAAAACTATAGGTCATGGTATCATTAATAAAAGGAAAGCAGATACAAAGACTTCTTCTTCCAGAAGTATATCTGGTCCCTTGTTACTCCACCTTGGCCAGATAGAAGTGACAATATGCTCTGTTGACGAGGCTACCAAAAAGATAGGCTTTCTGTTGTATTGCATATGCTAATATATTAACTATTACATCTCATCTATAAGACAGATTTTCAGTTTTAATATAATTACAGTATTATTAGTAGTATTAAAATTATGAATGGACTCGCCTGAGAAATATCCTACATATATATTTTTTCTCATTGGGGTTATTAATTGCACCATTGTTTGCAAAAGCAATAATCAAATAATCTAAATATATTTAGCAAGAAAAATGTTGAAATAAATTGCAAAATACCAAATAGTGTTATAATGCACTCTTCTAATCAATGAAGATGATCTCTATGTACACATACGAAAACAGACTTCAGGATATTTAAAATAAAAAACAAGGAGCAGGAAGTGTATAGACTGTACTATTTTAGGTATAGAAAGTGGAGGATAGGCTTGGGGTGGTGGCTCACGCCTGTAATCCCAGAACTTTGAGAGGCCGAGAGGGTGGATTACCTGATGTCAGGAGCTCGAGACTAGCCTGGCCAACATGGGGAAACCCCATCTCTGCTAAAAATACAAAAATTAGCCAGGCCTAGTGGCATGCACCATGCTCCCAGCTACTCGGGAGGCTGACTCAAGATAATTGCTTGAACCTGGGAGGTGGAGGTTGCAGTGAGCTGAGATCGCACCACTGCATTCCAGCCTGAGAGACAGAGCAAAACTCCATTTCAGAAAGAAAGAAAAGAAAGAAAGAGAGAAAGAGAGAAAGGAGGGAAGGAGGGAGGGAAAGAAGGAAGTGGGGGGAGGAGAAGGGAGAGGAAGAGAAGAGAAGGGAGGGAAGGCGAAGGGAGGGGAAGGGAGGGGAAGGGGAAGGGAAAGGAAGGGAAGGGAAGGGAGGGGAAAGGAAGGGAAGGGAAGGGAAATATACATTTGCAAGTGAAAAAAGGTTAAGGGAAGGAAAGGGAAGGTAGGGGAGGGGAGGGGGGAAGGGAAGGGAAAAGAAGGAAGGGAAGGGAAGGGAAGGGAAGGGAGGGGAAGGGAGGGGAAGGGAAGGGAAGGGAAGGGAGGGGAAGGGAGGGGGAGGAGAAGGGAAGGGAAAGTAAATTAAGATAAATATACATTTGCAAGTGGAAAAATGTTCATAAAGGTAATCTGGAATGAGAGATAAACAAAACGCAGTTTGTTTTTGGTGGTTTTAATTTGTGGAATAGTTTAGTGGGAATTGTAGAGACTCTTAGATCATAGGGAGGGAAATGATAATTTTTAGTTAATAACCTAATCATGTAAAATTATTTTCTATTTAAAAAGTTAAATGTGAAAAGTAAACAATGAGTAATTTAATGCAAAAAATTAAAGCAAAAATTGTACACTGATATAGAGTGTCTTATCCTGTCTGGATCCTTAAAATTGTTTATTACGTTTTTTATCTATTCTCATGCTAATTTTATTTTATTTTACTTTAAAAAGTTAATTACCTCATGTAACATAAGGAAAAATATAAGATAGAAGTTTTGGTAATCTTGATTTATATAATAAAGACAGCAAGAATACCACTACCATATCATACACTTTTCAGAAAATAATACAGAAAAGAGGTGGTTTGAAAGATCAAAATGCAAAGTCATAACTTTGAGAACAGCTGGGATTCCTGAGATTTTCATAGGTAGAGTTTTTCTTTCTGTTGTTTTCCTCATGGCTTTTTTTGTCTGGAAAAATGAGATAGTTAATCTACCAAGGCAGCTTTCATAAAATACATGAAATGTGAATACCTCTTGGCATGAGCAAATGAATTTGGTTTTACGATTTATGGCTTTGAAATTATTATTTTAATTACATACAAAGTTGTTGTAAGTAGAATAATTTTACTACTACTTGATACTAACATGGACTTTTTATTGTTTTCCATATGACATAGTTTCTGTAGTTTTACTATGTTTGATAACTTTAGAGATGTATGAAATCATATAAATTTAGAGATTATAATCACTCTTGAACAATCTAGTGCTTTACAGGATAATATAATTGTAACTTGTGTCATTTTATTTTATTTTGTTTTAATCCTTTAACTTTTATTTTAGGTTTGGGGGTACGTGTGAAGGTTTGTTACATAGGTAAACACCTGCCAAGGGAGTTCATTGTACATATTATTTCATCACCCAGGTATTAAGCCCAGTACTCAATAATTATCTTTCCATGCCATATTTTAGAAAATAATATAAAAACCCTAGTGGAAAATTTTCTTTCCCAAAACCTAAAGAAAATTATTTGTAAATGGTTTCTGGAATCAGTTAAGAAATATAACCATGATTAATAAATTAACTAAGTATTTTTACAATTTACTTAATTTCATTAACTTCAATGCATAAAAGTAGGCATTTTTAATCCTATTTAATACACGTGAAAATTTATTGCTAAATAAAAGAAATAATTATAAATCTGTCTAATTAAAAGTATATTAAACTAATTATAAACTCTGTGAAACCATACCCCATCCTTGTTGTGAAGTTTTACTCATATTATAGATTGTGGCCACTGTAAATACTCAGCAATGCCATTAATTCCATGCTTGTTCTAGAGTATGGATCATCATCAACATTCAATTTCTGCATATGTGAGAATAGATACGCTCTGTTTTCTTACAAGTGTGTTTTTGTCTTAGATCTAGTTTCAAATATAAGAAAAATGTTTTCCTTAGAAAACTTTTATCATGAAACAAGTGTAATCTGTTTTCAGCTTTCTAAACCTAATGGAGAAACATCGTACTATTACTGGATAACTGATTATTTACAGAATGTTATGTGCACATAGCATAACTTGATTATGCACATATGATAATATCTTAGTAAGAAGCTGCAGCAAAGATTGATGGGTGGGAGAAAAATTTACATGTAATTTTAATCATGTCATTTAAACTTAGGTTTACAGAATCATTAAAAGTATTGAGAAGAAAAAAATAATCTATACTTCCTTCTGATTATGTCTACTGGTTTGTGTGTTCAAGAGCAGAATTATTTCTTGCCAACTTAAAGACTTTCAATGATATCACTAAGTAGCAGTGAGGAAACCAAACTATAAAGGTTACTGTTTTCCAAAAAGGATGCTTAATGTTTTGTTAAAAACAAAATGAAACAAAACAATATCTGATGGCTTCATGAATCTGTGCAACATGGTAAGATATCCAGTGCCAGTCAATATTTTTTTTTCCTCCAAATGAAAACAAATTTTTAACATCCCACCCACGGCCACATGATGTACAATTTTAATTAGGCAGAATATCATGTCAACATGTTGAAGAAAAAATAATTCATAATAGAGGCATTTATAGATGTAAGATAACCTAAATAGAATAAGATTTCATTCTGCATTAATAAGTAACTGATGATTAAAATATCGTCAAAGCAAATGGGAGAGGAAAAATCCTCCTGAGCATTTAATTGATAAAAGACTCAGTAGTTAAAAGCAAGTTTGAATTATGTTTATGCAGACACATAAGAATTCTGACTACATTGGGAATGTGAAAATAGAATGATGTACCCAACCATTCCAGGGCAAAAGGACAAATGAAATAATACAATGTACATGCAGAAAATGATCAGATGTCCAAAATTTGCTTGATTTAAAGAAAACAAGGCCGGGCGCGGTGGCTCAAGCCTGTAATCCCAGCACTTTGGGAGGCCGAGACGGGCGGATCACGAGGTCAGGAGATCGAGACCATCCTGGCTAACACGGTGAAACCCCGTCTCTACTAAAAAAATACAAAAAAAACTAGCCGGGCGAGGTGGCGGGCGCCTGTAGTCCCAGCTACTCCAGAGGCTGAGGCAGGAGAATGGCTTAAACCCGGAAGGCGGAGCTTGCAGTGAGCTGAGATCCGGCCACTGCACTCCAGTCCGGGCGACAGAGCGAGACTCCGCCTCAAAAAAAAAAAAAAAAAGAAAACAAGAAGAGATGCCTGTGGGATAAGAACAGAGACCATTATATACCATTATTAGGATCAGATTTTTGTCATACCCCAAATTATATTTTATTATGCATAATTATGTTAACTGAAAAATTACAATTATAATTTTAATTAATTAATATAGTCAGTCATATTATATTCTTTGTAGTTTCACAAAGTGCCGACTTAGATCATTGTTTTAGTGCTTGGTTTTTTTTCCGGCATCAACTGCTGTCAGCATTTTCATCAAGAAAGCGCTCCAATCTGGTAAGAAGAACATTATACAGAATATTGCTTCTGTCTGGAAATACAGGTTATGTAAAGTCCATTCTGCCTTATCTTATTAGATCTACATCTATTTTAATTTATAAATATCTATCTCAGCCTTAGAATATATTCGAGATGATATTTTTTATTCTGTGTAATTTTAAAAGTGACAAAGTGTTCTGCCTTTTTCTCCTTTACTATTCTTTTCTGAATATAATTATTTTATGGGATTCAGGAAAAGTATTGATAAATTAAGTTTGCATTGCTGCCAGTAGTTGTTAGAGAGATTTTTTGCCTGGTTTCATATCATGTTAACACTATAACGCCTGCCTCTGTTTATTAAGGGATATTAGGACAAACTTGGTACTTTTAACCATTTTAACCATGGCACTTTTAAAGATAAAAGTCTATAACTTCTATCAGGTAACATTTTTGCGTAGTAAGCAGTAAAAGTTATTTCCTAGAGATGTAATGAAAATATATCTACACATGTTTAAAAAAAAAAAGAAACACAATTGAAATGAAATCTGATGATTAGATCTTTGGTTCCCACTATATATTCCATAGATTTCAGCATGCCCATGTATTTATACACATGGGTCTTATAAGAAAATAATGTAAATACAAAAGAAAGCATAGAAGAATACATGTATAGATCCCTCTTTCCCTCTGTGGGAAAATACTTAGAAAAATAATTCATTGCTGCTAGAAAAAAGTTAATCTTGGGAAAACAATATTTGTAAATACAAGTTATTTTAGGCTTCTGGTGTGCTGTGTAAGTATTACCAACTTATTTTTTCAGAACTATAGTTCCAATCAATTTTTAAATTCATAACTTTCATGGAGGGTTCATTCACTTATCAAATCTTAGAAAAAAAGCAAGTATTGTCAG
Organism: Colobus angolensis palliatus; assembly: GCF_000951035.1. NCBI lineage: Eukaryota > Metazoa > Chordata > Mammalia > Primates > Cercopithecidae > Colobus > Colobus angolensis. The sequence goes on along the minus strand of NW_012114544.1, from coordinate 5,073,461 downwards.
TTTGCCTATAATATGTTAAAGGATTATAGTTTACGTTCTCTTCAAATACTCTTTATTCATACATTTCATTTTAAAGGATGATTATGGTCAGAGCAGTGGCAATATAAGAACATGCCATCTATAGTCTGTATGTATCCTTCAATACTGAAATCCCAAGTTCTTTTTTCTCAGTTTGCAAGTCAATGCAAGATATTCTTATTGTGAACACAGCAGTTTCAACCTGTCATATAAATATCACACTGTCTACGTTTTTTCAATTTATCTCTTCAGTGTTTGAAGTGTTGACTCATTTTCTTATATAAGAATTAAGAAAAAAACCTGAAAATTGTGAGAAAAGCTTGAATAATAAAAATGCTACTGGTATTTTCCATGTTGAAAAGGTTAACCTTTACTACTGATGACACAATGAAGTGTTTAAATAATAGAAAAACAAAACACAGTACAAATGACTTTATTGAGTACTGTTCATTTAAGTACCTGTACTTGGTATATTTATTTGTTATATAATATATACTTGTAAAATAGTATACAAGAATACTATGCATGATAATCACTATTTCAGAAGCAGTGAAATAAAGGCTTTAATATTAATTTAGCAGGCTTTTACCATGGCAAGGGCTTTTTGGTTTGTTTGTTTGTTTGGTGGGCTTTTTATTACTGATCCAATTTTGGAACTCAGTATTTGTCTGGTCAGGAATTCAATTTCTTCCTGATTCAATTTGGGGAGAAAGCACTTTTCCAGGAATTCATCCATTTCTTCTAGATTTTCCAGTTTGTGTGCATAGTGTTTGAGGATGTTTTGCATTTCTGTGGTACCAGTTGTAGTATCACCTTTGTTATTGTGGTTGTGCTTATTTGGATCTTCTCTTTTTTCCATTATTAGTCTTAGTAGCAGTTTATTGGTCTGCTTATACTTTCAAATCACCTCTGGTTTTATTGATTCTTTGTATAAATTTTTGCATCTCAATTATATGCACTTTATTCTGATTTTAGTTATTTTTTTCTTCTCATAACCTTGGGGTTAGTTTGACCTTATTTTTCTCATTACCCTAGGTCTGACACTAGATCATTAATTTGAGATCTTTCTAATTTTTCGTAATAGGCATTTAGTGCTATAAACATTCCTCTTAACACAGCTCTTGTTGCAAACCAGAGATTTGGGTATGTTGTATCTGTGTTTTCACTTATTTCAAATAAAGTTTCAATTTCTGCCTTAATTCTGCTATTTACCCAAAAGTCATTCGGGAGTAAGTTGTTTAATTTCCATGTAATTATGTGGTTTTGGGAAATCTTTTGGGAATTGATTTCTGTCTTAACCCTACCGTGATCTCATAGGATGATTAGTATAATTTTCATTTTTTTTGAATTTTTGAAGACTTGCTTTATGGCCAAGCATGTGGTTGGTCTTGGAGTATGTTCCATGTGCAGATCTGAAGAATGTATATTCTGCAGTTGAAGGTAGAGTATTCAGTAGATATCTATTAGGTCCAATTGGTCAAGTGTTAAATTTACGTCCAGAATTTTTGGTTATTTTTCTGCCTTAATGATCTGTGTAACACAGCACTGTGTAATGTCAGTGGTGTGTTAACATCCCCCACTATTGTTGTGTTTGGCTGTCTACATGTTTGTATAGGTCTAGAAGTAGTTGTTTTCTGAATCTCAGTACTCCAAGATGGGGTAGATATTTAGGATAGTTAAGTCTTCTTCTTAAATTGAACCCACTGTCATTATATAATGCCCTTTTTTATCTGTTGTTACTCTAGTTGGTTTAATGCCTGTTTTATCTGATGTAAGAATAACAATCTCTGTTCTTTTCTAATTTCTGTTTATGTGATAGATTATTCTGCATCCTTTACTTTGAGACTGTGGGTGTCATTGTGTTTTATATGGGTCTCTTGAAGGTAGCAGATTGATGGGTCTTCTTTTATGCAACTTGCAACTCTGTGCCCTTTAAATGGAGTGTTTAGACCATTTTCATACAAAGTTAATATTGATATGTAAAGTTTTAATCTTATCATAAGGTTGCTAGCTGTTTTCTTTGTAGTTTCTGTTGTATGTTTGCTTTACAGGGTATGTGGGCTATGTACTTAAGTTTGTTTTTGTGTTAGCAGGTGTCGTTCTTTTGTTTCCATGTTTAGAACTCCCTTAAGGATCTCTTCTAGGGCTGGCCTTGTGGTATCGATACCCTTAGAGCATGCTAGTCTCATTTAATTTCTACTTTGCTTAGGAAGCTTAGTTTGCTGGGATATGAAATTCTCAGTTGGAATTTCTTTTCTTTAGCAATGCTGAATACAGGCCCCCACTCTCTTCTGGCTTGTAAGATTTCGTCTGAGAATTCCACCGTTAGCCTAATGGGGTTCTATTTGTACTCTATTAACTCCTTTTCTCTAGCTGCCTGTAAGTTTTTTTCTTTAGCATTTACCTTGGAAAGTCTGGAGACTGTATGCCTTGATGAGGCTTATTTTGTATAGTAGCTTACAGGTGTTCTCTTAATTTTTCATAACTGGATGTCAACCTCCTTTGCAAGGTTAGGCAATATTTTTGAATTATTCCCTAAAATATGTTTTCCAGTTTGTTTATTTCTTCTTCTTCTCTTTCAAGAATACCCTGTCCACTTCAGACCCAGGCAGATCTCCAGGCATTCAGATCACCCAGCCACCTGGTTCTGCATTCTGAGCTTCCCCACCCTATTTGGACATAGATCATGCAATAATAGGGTCCTCACTACTCTATCCCCAGGCAACTCTCCTGGTGTTCAAGGCACCTGCTCAATGAGATTGGCAACCTGAGCTACACCACTCTTTCTGTGCAGAGACCTTGCTTGACCTTGCTTGGTGCAGTTGGCCCCGCTCTGCTCCACACACAGGCATATCTCCAGGCAGTCAGAGCATCTCTTCACCTGGGCCAGCAGCTTTAGCAGTCTGTCCCTTCCTGTGAAGATGATGTGAAGCAGGGCTGTCACTGCTCCATGCCCAGGCAGATCTCCAGGTATCTGGAGCACACACTCTTCTGGATTAGGAGTTTAGTTCATCCCCACCTCCCATGTAGAGAACTTGAGAACTTGGGGCAGCACACAGCACACAGCACAGGGACCCTGGGCCCTGTCTAAGAAACCACATTTTCCTCCTGGGTCCCCAGGCCTGTGATGAGAGGGGCTGCCATGAAAGTCTCTGACATGGCCTGGTGCTGAGACCAGCTCAGTCGTGGAGACCCTAACCCAGTGGCAGTAGAGGAAATAAAGACACACATACAGCATGTGGAGTGGGAAATCAGGAGTCTTTCAGCCTCTAGAGCTGACAGCCTTGAACAGAGATTTAACTACATATTTATTGACAGCAAGTCAGTGGTAAGCATAATTTTATAGATTACAGATTAACTAAAAGTATTCCTTGTGGGGGAAAAAAGGGATGGGCTGGAATAAAGGGATGGGTCTGGCTAGTTATCTGCAGTAGGAACATGTCTGTAAGGCGCAGATTGCTCATGCTATTGTTTGTGGTTTAAGAATGCCTTAAGCTGTTGTCTGCCCTGGGTGGGCCAGGTATTCCTCACCCTCATTCTGGTAAACCCACAACCTTCAGTGTGGGCATCATAGCCATCACGAACATGTCACAGTGCTGCAGAGATTTTGTTTTATGGCCATTTTGGGGGTCAGTTTATGGTCAGATCTGGGGGCCTGTTCTCAACATATCCCCTTTCTTTGTTTTGCAAAGTGATAAAAGCAAAGGCAGCTTTGTCATGGTGAGCTACTCTTCACAGGAGTCGGGATCTGCGCCTGCAGACTATACAAAGACAAACAGCACAGATTAAAAGCACAGTTATCATTGAAATCACAGATCCTCCAAGTGTCTTTATCTATTTTAATGGATTAATAGCTGCTAATCTGTCTGCAGCTCCTATAAGCACTCCAGTTCCTGGCATTAAGGTCAGGTGTGCCTGGGATGCTTTAAATATTTGTTGTTTTAATTTTGCAATATTCAAAGATAAGTTTGTAGAGTGTCCTTCTAGATGCTTTTTTATTCTTTCCCAAATTTTGGTCTTATTAAGAGCCATTAATAGTTTCCACAAATCCTTAGTGTTCAGCTCCTACAATGGGTCATATTATTTGAGGTTGAGGTGCCCCTGTAGTGCCATGGTTACAGATAATAGGAACTCTTGCTGTATTTATCATTTCTACCATCTGTCTATTTTGTTCAGACCAGCTGAACATAGCATGACCATGGCATAGAGACTGAGAGGTGCAATTCAAGCTAAACATCCCCTTAGGGGACCAGTCAATAATGATTCCATAGGAATTGTTGCACAGCACCTCTGCCTGTTCTGTAATGCAATCTTCCTAAACAAGTACACTCATTTTTTCTGGTAAGGTTCAATTTTGTTTACAAATAGGTTTTGAGGGCAGTATTCCTCAATTATAGGAGCAGATTTATTATGGTAAATACTGAGATCAGAAAGCATGTGTAACTGTGTCATAGACTGATTACACCCAGGCATAATTATCAGCCAAGATTGATAAATACATCCAATAAGTATAATTGTTCTCTGTGTCAGCCCTTGTTGAAGGAATACTCACCACAGTGGTGATCACCACTATCGTAGCTATCATTAAATTACTCATTGTGACTGGTAGTCCCGCTTTCCTCAGGTTTTCTTCTGCCATCTGTGACAGCTTCTTGATCATCCCCAGGTAGGTGGCTGTGTTGGATGGGTGCTGCTCATGACAGTTGGGGTCCTCCTCAGCATCAATCTTGACATGGCTGCAACCGGGGGGTCCTTGGGATCATTCTGGAATCTCCTCCTTGGCATCTGGCTCATGACAAGGTCTTGATGGTATCCACATTGGCTGTTGATTTGGTCCTGGAGAAACACAAGCATAACTTCTACCTGAAGTTATTATTTTACTTATTTCCCCAATTTTATTATCAGGTCTCTCCACTAAACCAGTTGTTCTGCTTCTGTCTTTGCAGCTGGTTTCTGTAGATACTGTTCAGCTGCTGATAACATCTGGCCTTTAGTCAGGCTAAAAACATTTGAAGTTACTAATGCTAGATTCAGTTGTATATGGGCTGTCCCGTAATCCATGTCCCCCTTTCTGTTTTTGCAACTGCTGTTTCAGGGAGGGATTCATTCTTTCCACAACGGCTTGTCCTTGAGAATTATATGAGATACCAGTAACGTGTGTAATATTCCATATAGAGAAAAATATAGCTAGAACTTGGCTAGTATAGCCTGGGGCATTATCTGTTTTGATAGAAGCCAGAATGCCCATAACCCAAAACACTGCAAAAGGTGATGTTTAAGACAGGGAGAAGACTCTCCTGTACATAAACTAGTCTCCCAAATGAGGGAACATGTGTGTCATCCATTTGCCAAAGATAATTAGGTTCCAATCCTTAAGGATTAACTCCTCCTGTAAAAGATGAGGAATGCACCATTTGGCAAGTTGGGCTGGCTGGATAATAACTTTAGCTACTTTCCAGGTAATGCTATATCTGCATTTGAGACCAGAGGCATTAACATGGGTTAAATTGTGAAAGTGTCTAACATTAGATATTGCATTAGCAACTAGGTGATCAGTCATTTGATTCCCTGCAGTTAAAGGTCTTGGAAGAGGTGTATGACCCCTAATGTGAGTGATGTAAAAAGGGTGTGTTTTACTCCTAACTGCTGTTTGCAATTGGGTAAATAAGGTCATCAGTTGTTCATCTGTATGAAATGGTAACTCAGCATTTTCAATTAACTCTGTGGAATGAACCACATATGAAGAATCAGAAATCACATTAATAGGCATATTAAAAGCAGTGAATACCTCAATTGCAGCTACAAGCTCTGCTTTTTGAACTAAACTATAGGGCATCTGAAAAACTTAACTTTTTGAGCCAGAATAAGAAGCTTTACCATTACTAGACCCATCTGTACAAACATTTTCAGCACTTTCAAATTGGTTTATATTTAGTTATTTTAGGGAGAATCCAATTAGTTAATTTCAAAAATTGAAACAGTTTTATTTTAGGAAAATGATTATTGAGAATACCCACAAAGTCAGCTAAATGGGTTTGCCAAATAAGACTATTTATAAAAGCTTGCTATATTTATGCCTTCATGAGAGGGACAATAATTTTTCCAGGATCATATCCATGTAATTTAACAATCCAAAATCTCCCATTTCCTATCATAGTAGCAATTTGATCCAAATAAGGAGTTAGAGCCTGTGAATTAGTGTGTGGAAGAAAAAGCCATTCTACCAAGTCCTGCTCTTGGACGATAACACCAGTAGGTGAATACTGAGTTGGAAAAATTAGCAAATCTAGAGTCTTCTCTGGATCTATTCTATTTATTTGAGCTTTATGGACTTGCTTTTCGATTAGCTGCAGTTCTGCCTCAGCTTCTTTTGTTAATTGTTGAGGGTTAGTGAGACTAGGATCTCCTCTAAGGATAGAAAATAGATTATTCACAGCATAGTTAGGAATGCCTAGAGCAGGTCGTATCCAATTAATGTCCCCTAGTAATTTTTGAAAGTCATTTAATGTTTTCAATTGATCTCTATGTATGGTTACTTTCTGTGGCACAATGGTAATGTCATTTACTAAGGTCCCCAAGTAGGAATAGGGAGTAGTAGTCCAAATTTTGTCAGGAGCTATAATTAAACTAGTGCGAGAAATTGAATTTTGCAAGTGATCATAACATTGGAGTAATATTTCTTGAGTTGGGGCAGCACAAAGCATATCATCCATATAATGAATAATGTAACACTGTGAAATTTTTTTTTATAAGTTGGTTCAATTGCTTGCACTACATAAGTCTGGCAAATTGTTGGACTGTTTAACATTCCTTGTGGTAACACTTTCCAAAGAAAATGCTTAACAGGCTGCAGGTTGTTTACTGTAGTAATTGTAAATGCAAACTGTTCACAGTCCTGCTCAGTTAAGGGGATAGTAAAGAAGCAGTCTTTTAAATCTATTATGATTAAAGGCCAATTTTTTGGTATCATAGCAGGAGAAGGAAATCCTGGCTGTAATGTCCCCATAGATTGTGTAACTGAATTAATGGTTCTTAAGTCAGTTAATATTCTCCATTTACCTGATTTTTTTCTTAATTACAAAAACTGGACAATTCCAAGGAGAAAATATTGGAGCTATGTGTCCATTTTCTAATTGTTAAGTGACTAATTCCTCTAAAGATTTCAGTTTCTCTTTACTTAGCAGCCATTGTTCTATCCAAATTGGCTTATCTGTTAACCATTTTAAAGGCATAGGTTCTGCAGGCTTAACAATGGCAACCATCAAAAATGATATCCTAAACCTTGGTGAGAACTTTGTCTTTCCACTTGAAGTGGTTCCTTCAAACCTTGCAAATTTTTTTCCTAGTCCCATACTAGGGACATATCCCATTTCATGCATCATATGTTGACTTTGAGGAATATGTCATTTTTCTGGAATTAGAACTTGTGCTCCATATTGTAATAAATCTCTTCTCCACATATTTATGGATACAGAAGTTATAATTCGTTGAATAGTCCAAGGTTGTCCATCGGGCCTTTTACAATGCAAAATATAATACGTTGATATACTTCAGGGGCTTTACCACCTCCAACAATGTTAAATTGAGTGGGTTGAATTGGCCACACAGATGGCCAGTGCTGTAGAGAAATGATTGAAATGTCTGCTCCTGTATCTACCAAACCTTTAAACTTTATTCCCTGAGTAGTTATTTCAAAGGTAGGATGTTTATCAGTAATTTGATTCACCCAATAAGCTGCTTTGCCTTGTTTATTTATGCTTCCAAATCCTCCTGTTCATTTAATTTCATTTTTCCTCATGTCCACATACGGCACAATCAGGAGCTGTGCTATACGCTCTCCTGGCTCTGCTTTCTAGGGAACAGAAGTAGACATAACAATTTGAATTTCCCCATTGTAATCTGAAAAAATGACTACTCTTTGTATTTGTACCCCTTTTACATTTAAACTAGACCTTCTAGAAATAATCCTATCATCCCTGCTGGCAAGAGTCCACAGACCCCTGTTCGAACTTTTTGCGGGGGTTCCCCAGGCAGAAGGCTCACAGCTTTTGTGCAGCATAAATCTACTGCGGCACTATCGGTTGTTGCGGGGGACAGACATTTTACTGGAGTGAGGGAATGGCCTGAGTCGGAAATGCCCCTTTTTGGAACTGGACCCAGGATGGGCCCCTCACGGCATTTCCCGAAATTGGGTTCTCATCTTTATCAAACTTAGAGTGACACTGATTAGTCCAATGTTTTCCTTGTTTTGCATTTTGGACATATTTCAGGCTCAGCAGTTTTCTTTTATCCCCTATCTGGTGGCCTGACTCGCTGATTTTTTTCTACATTATTTTTTAGTGTGACTATGCTTCCCACAGTTAAAACAAGCTCCAGGAAACAGAGTATTTCCTTTACCTACCTTCAGTCCTGCCACAGATTGCACCAAAAAAGTAGCTTTATGCAGATTGCCTCCGATACCATCACAACTAAATATAATCAACTAAATGTGCTTTCCCTCTAATAGGTCACAGAGTGGCCTGGCAATCATGATTAGCATTGTCAAAATCTAATAACCACAACACTATATCCTGAGCAGATAAATCTGCAATCACCTTTTTAAGAGACTCCTATAACCGAGCTATAAAACCTACATACGGTTATTTTGGTCCCTGCTTTACAGCACTGAAGGAAGGGTATTGTTTTCCACCTGAAGTGATTTTATTCCCAAGATCTAATGCACACTTCTCTAAGCTCTTCTATGGTATCATCCTGCATGACCACTTTTGCATCTAAACCAGCTCAGCCCTGACCCCCAAAAATTGTTCTGCAGTTATATTAATTTGAGGTTGGGCCTGGGTGTTGCAAGCAGCCTGAATGGAAGCTTCATCTGCCCTCCACATTTCTTAAATTATAATAACTGAGCAGGAGTTAGACAAGCTCAAGTAAGAGTGTCCCAGTTAGTAGGAATCATCTGACTGGAAACAGCAACGTTCTTTAACAGTCCCATTACAAAAGAAGAACCTTGTCCATATTGATTAATAGTTTGTTTAAGTTCTTTAAGTAATTTAAAAGGAAAAGACTCCAAATGTAACTATAATATTTTCTTGTTGTTTTGTGGGGTGTATTCTGGGCAGTCCTTGATAGGGAACTGCCAAGCCTCTAAATCACCCTCTCTTCTAGCTTGCTGGATTCCTGCCTGAATAGAACTGAGAGTGGTCGATCAAGGTACTGCTTGAACAGTCACTGGGGCAACTACTTTTCTCCCAGTGTCCTCTGGAAAAGAAAGATCTAGAGGGTCAGGCCACTCTTTTTCTTCAAAATAATGAGGGGATGCAGAAGGATAGGGAAGAACCTCTTCCTCATTTGCCACTTTAGCTTTAGCTGGCAAACAAACCTGCTCTGTTACCTCTTCTGTTACTTCATTATACTCTCATTCCTCCTCGTCATCAGTGTGAAAAGGTTCCAAGGTGGAACAAACCAGAGCCCACACTTGTCCCATTGTTACCCTGATGCTTCTGAGTCTCCCTTCTTTCTCACCACAGGAATTGCTTAAGAGTACTCAAGTGTCCTCCAGCTTAGTTCCACGTTCTCCAACCATCACTCCAGTGACTCTTCAACCTGGGTTTGAGCCCCACATTGGGCACTGCTTGCCGAGACCAGCTTGGTTGTGGAGACTCTAACCCAGTGGCGCTAGAGGAAATAAAGACACATACACAGGAATACAGCATGTGGAGTCAGAAATGAGGGGTCTCACAGCCTCCAGAGCTGACAGCCTAGAACAGAGATTAACAACATATTCATCAACAGCAAGTCAGTGATAAGCATTATTTCTATAGATTACAGATTAACTTAAAGTATTCCTTGAGGGAAACAAAGGGATGGGCTGAAATAAAGGGATGGGTCTGGCTAGTTATCTACAGCAGGAACATGTCCTTAAGGTGCAGATTGCTCATACTATTGTCTGTGGTTTAAGAATGCCTTAAGCAGTTTTCCACCCTGGGTGGGCCAGGTGTTCCTCACCCTCATTCTGGTAAATCCACAACCTTCAGTGTGGGCATCATGGCCATCATGAACATGTCACGGTGCTACAGAGATTTTGTTTTATGGCCAGTTTGGAGGCCAGTTTATGGCCAGATTTGGGCGCCTGCTCCCGACAGCCTGGAGACATTCTCCCCATGGTCTTGGGGATTAACATTAGGCTTCTTGCTACTTATGCAAATTTCTGCAACTGGCTTGAATTTCTCCCCAGAATTTTTCTTATTCTTTTTTTTTTTTTCTTTTCCATTACCTAGTTAGGCTGCATCTTTTCCAGACTTTTCAGTTCTGCTTCCCTTATAAAATGGAATGTCTTTGACAGTTCCTAACTTACCTCCTGAATGCTTTGCTGCTTAGAAATTTCTACCACCAGATACCCTAAACCATCCTTCTTAAGTTCAAAGTTCCACAGACCTCTAGGATAGGGGCAAAATACTGTCAATCTGTTTGCTAAAATATAACAAGGGTCATCTTTACTCCAGTTCCCAACAAGATCCTCATCTCCATCTGAGACCACCTCAGCCTGGATCTTGTTTTTTGTATCGCTATCAGCATTTTGAGCAAAGCCATTCTGCAAGTCTCTGGGAAGTTACAAACTTTCCCACACTTTCCTGTCTTCTTCTGAGCCCTGCAAACTGTTCCAACCTCTGCCTTTTCCCCATTGTCACTTCAACATTATTGAGTATCTTTTCAGCAACAGCCCACTCTACTGGTACGAATTGACTGTATTAGTCTGTTTTCATGCTGCTGATAAAGACATACCCGAGACTTGGAATAAAAAGGTTTGTTTGGACTTACAATTCCACATGGCTGGGGAGACAGAATCATGGCAGGAGGTGAAAGACCCTTCTTACATGGTGGCAGCAAGAGAAAAATGAGGAAGAAGTAAAAGAGGAAACCCCAATAAACTCATCAGATCTCATGAGACTTATTCACTATTGTGAGAATAGCATGGGAAATACTAGCTCCCATGATTCAATCACCTCTCTCTGGGTTCTTCCCACAACATGTGGGAATTCTGGGAGATACAATTCAACTTGAGATATGACTGGAGATACAGCCAAACCATATCAATGTATAAAACCAAGCTATGCTCAGACCACCTTAAGCACATGTTGTCAGGACCTCCTGAGGCTGTGTCATGGGTGCATATTATTTTGCCTTAACTTTGGCAAAATAAACTTTCTAAATTGACTGAGACCTGTCTCAGATATTTGGTGTTCACACCTTCATGATTTCTGTAGATTACCAGTTCCCTTCTTGAATTAAAAGTCACAGAGTTGATCTTTATTCACTGTCTTCCTAAGTCCAAGTGGCTGAGGTATGCTAAAAGCCTCTATTCTGCCATCTTGGGCAAAAAAAGGACATTTTGATAATGAGCACATTGAGTGATGGGAGGCATGGCTAGGAAAAGAGATTAACTGGTATCCATAGAAGGGGTCATTCTATCCACATGATTGTTTAAATGTCCTTTGCTGATGTCACCTTTGGAAGAAGTTTCACATAGGAGAAAAATATCTTCAGGTTTTTCTAATTCAGAGAGGTCTATATGCATATTACATCCATATAATATTTTGTCACCAATTTTTCAACTTTTTTTTTTTTTCAAAGTCCCTGACCAACTAGCCAAACTATTAGCTACAGCCCAGGAATAAGTATGTAATAAAAGACTGTCTATTTCTTATTTGAAGCAAAGTACACATCCAGGCAGGCTTTTCAGAGTTCTTCTCCCTGGGAGGATTTCCTTTCATAAAAGTTCTTCAGAGATGTCACAGATGGGGGCTGTGATGTTCCAGCTGTCTTCATTTAAGTAGTAATGGGTTGTCAGAATCAGTTGTCAACCAGGTCTGGGTCTTTTCTTCTATCAAATGACCATAAGGAACTCCCCTACAGGATTATAGTGAAAAGCAGTGTAGCTAAAGTGGGAACCATGAACATTTGGGCCACTTCTTTATGTAACCTACTTGTGGATTCAGCTACTGCTTAGGACTGATCTCATAAATACTAAATCCATTTGATCATGGGGTGATGGTGTGTATGCCCAGCTTTATGGTTGATGAATCAGATTTCAGCAAGTTGCATTGTAAATTGGTGGCCCATGGTCAAGCATTTATTTCTCTGTAAGTCCCAGTAGCAGGCCAAGAGCTATTTCTCAAAAGGAGAGTAGTTTTCTGTAGATGTTGGCAGTGCCTTACTTTGAGATTCTAAAGGCCAGTGCTGTGATTAATTGGTAAGGGCCTGCCAAAGACCCTAAACAGCACCCTACCTGCCACTGACACCTCAAGCACCATTAAATCTTCTGAATCACATGGCCTAAGTGGCAAAGAAGCTTGCAAAGCAGCCTGGACCTATTGGCACAGTTCTCTCTTGTCCTGGACTCCACTCAAAACTAGTAAATTTTTGGATCACTTGGTAAATGCGCCAGAGTAACATACCCAAATAGGAATATGTTGCCTGCAAAATCCAAAGAGAAACCTCAGACATTGTCTCTTTCTTAATTACAGGAACGAACCAGATGCAACATCATATTCTTCACATTAGAAGTGATATATTGATATGCCCAACATCACTGGACCCCTAGAAATGTCACTGAGGTTAAAAGCCCCTAAATTTTAGACTTATTTTCCACCCACCAATAGGTAAATGTTCTACCAATAAGTCTAGAGTATTTGCTATTTCTTGTTCATTGTGTATAATCAACAAAATGTCATCAAGATAATGGACTAATGTGATATCTTGTGAAAAGAAAAAATAATCAACATCCTTGTAAATTAAATTATGGCATAGGGCTAGAGAGTTGATTTATCCATGACATGGAACAATAAAAGTATATGGCCAGCCTTGCTAGCCACAACTAAACTTCTTCTGGTTACTTTATGTGCAGGGGTGAAGAAAAAGACATTTTACTGATCAATAGCTGCATACTAAGTATTAATACCAGAGGTATGTTAATTTGCTCTAGCAATAAAAAAAAAAAAAAAACTTGGTACAGCAGCTACAATTGCAGTCACCACTTGGTGAAGCTTATGATAATCCACTGTAATCATCCAAGATACATCTGTCTTCTGTACAGGTCAAATAGACTTGGATGAGGAAATTGCCACACTTGTAACTCTCAAGTCTTTAGCGTTGGCGCTAATCTGCAATCTTTCCAAGGCTGTGGTATTGATTTTGGTTAATTATTCTCCTAGGTGGAAGCAGTCCTAGTGGCTTTCATTTGGCCTTTTTCACCATTATAGCCCTCATTTCACAGGTCAAGGAACAAATCTGGGCATTTTGCCAGCTCCTAAGTATGTCCATTCCATTTATACATTCTGGAACTGTGGAAGTAACCATAAGGTGAGTTCAGGGACTGACTGTGAGATGGACCTGATCCAAAACTCCATTGATCACCTGACCTCTATAAAGCCTGTCTTGTAGGCCACAGTGATGCTTTGGGTGTCCTGGAACCAGTGCCATTTCAGTGACAGTGTCCAGTATTCCGCAGTAGGTTTGATTATTTCCTTTTCTTCAATGTAAAGTTAACCTGGTAAAATGTTGTAGGTCCTTTTGGGGAAGGCTGGAAGAGAAATTAATATACATTTTCAGTGCACTGTTGTGGGGTCCTTTCTCAAAGAACCCTGGCCTGTCCTTTACTCAAGGAGTTTTGGATCTGTAAATTGGCTCAAGTTTGGGAATTATTGCAAGGCTGTGACTCTGTTTTTGTGATTCAAGTTAGTCTTTTGTTCACTTGAACTGAAACTTCTCTGCTTATACAGATCAAGTAAGAATTTAGTAGGCTTCTGTATTAGTCTGTTCCTGATGTCAAAATAAAATGCTAGAGACTGGGTATTTATAAGAATCAGAAATGTATTTCTCACAGTTCTAGAAGCTGGGGTAGGAGATCAGGCCACTGGAAGATTTGGTAGCTGGTGAGGATCTGGTCTCTTTTTTCAAGATGATGCCCTGTTGCTGTGTGGCCAGAGGTGGTTAACACTGTATCCTCAAGTGGTAGAATTGGGAAGGAAGAACGAAAAAGATATGCAGATTCCTTGCATCCCTCTTATTAGGTAATTAATTCTATTCATGTGTTCTCTGCCCTCATAACTTATTTGATTCCTAATATCACTCCCTATTCATACTATCATATTGATAATTAAGTTTCAGCCTATAAGTTTTGGGAATATACATTTACATCATAGCACTTCTATTTTACTTCTAGAAATGCCGTAATTAACTAACCAATGCAATAGGTCTACAACAACCAGACTATTCTGGATGCTGCTGTGACTCTTCTCCATTATGGTAAGCACATACATGTTACCTTTTGTGGTTGAATGCCACTATTTGGTCCCTACCATGCCAGGATCCAACTATTTCCATTGCACTTCGATTTTCCAGTTCAGTGATTGTAGTTCCTATTATGAGGCCTGACCTACAGAGAAGAGTGATGACAGAACTCTTCAAGAAAGCCAGGAATCTCCTCAAAATATTATTTCTCACAGTTGTGGTGACAGATATCTCCTCTGGACTTTCCCAGTGGGAGTGAGTATGTCTTAAATGGCAAATCAACACTAACGTTCCCATCTCCCTAACCCATTGAATTCCTTCCTCTACATTAAACCACGCCTTGTTTGGCATGTTCATTGCACTCACAGTGGGTCATCTTTTGGTCCATCTTTCAGCCAACCAAACAGACAAACTGTTGGAGCTCTTTCTAAATTTCTGAGCTGCAGTATGAAATGCAGAATTTCTGCTTAGTGGGGCCCACATCAATAAATTTAGCCTGATTCAATATTATGTTCCTTCCACCATTATGCCACACCCTTAGTATTTATTCCCACACATGCTCCATGGACTTTTGCTTGTATAAGTTAGAACATTTAAGTAGTTCTCATAGAATATAGTATATATGCCAAATTTTGTTCCTCACTTTTAGGGGCCTGCTGGAACTTGTGTCTATTTTTAGGTTTAGAAGCAAAAAGAGGAGGTGAAGGTAGATGCTGAGGAGAATCAGTCTTATCTTTCATGAAAACTCCCTCAGGGGAGTCCGCTAGAGTTTCTTTGGGCAGTATATGGCTAATTTTCTTCTGATGGAGGTAAAAAGACAAATGCCACTACAGAGAAGAGGCTAATATCACTGGGTTTAAAACACTACTGTCACTGATTTTGGAAAGGCTGCTTCCACCAGGAAGGGAACCTATCCTCCAATAGCAAGAAGATTCATCATAATTTAGTGGCTGAATGTCCCCAGCTTGATCAGAGACTTCCCACATGCTCTATCCCATCTTATAGGATGCCATTTTTCCCTTATCAATGCCCTCACATTAAGATTTGACATCTTGTGAAGCTGAGAGTTCTACTTTTGTTGTAATTCAGCCACCCATAGGATGAGCGTTTGTGTCTGATTTTCAGCAGTTTTAGTCTTGTGGCTATAGGAGATAAGGAACATATAGAAGCTCTTAGGTCATTTATATCTTGAACTGAGAATTTACATTTCTGAACTTATTCTTTTCTTTCACTCATTTGTCTAGAAACATTAGGAGCAAACAATGTTGTTATATTCTTTAATTTTCCAGAAATACTTGAAAGTATCATGTATAGAGTCACCCAGTTTCTTGCTCTTTAGAATTGTTTGATTAGAAGTATCTAATGCAAATATTTTGTAGCATCAATCAACAGTTCACCCCGTTGATTATCAGTGCTCTCTTTACTAGTAGAAACAAAGTCATTAGCATCTTTAAATCTAATCAGATTGGATAACCAATTTCAGAAATCCCACAATCAAATTAGAAAAGTTATCTCTAAATTTTCATTGTTTTAGACACTACCGTTGATACCAAATTCTGTATTAATTGGAGTTTGCCAGATAAACAGAAACAATAGTATGTATGTGCATGTGTGTAAAATGATTTTTTATGGAGGACTTTCTTATGAGATTTGGGAGCCTGAGAACTCACACAATTTGTGATCTGCAAGCAGATCACAACCAGAAAGGTCACTGATACTGTTCAAGTCCAAGTCTGCAGGACAAAAAAATCAAGAGTGTCAATATCTGAAGGCAGAAGGTGCATGTGTCAGTTCAATTATAATATGCAAATTGACTCATTCTTCACCCTTTCTGTTCCATTCAGGCCCTTGGTGGATAAGATGACACCCATTCACATTGGCGAAGGTAGTGTTCTTTACTGTCTACTGACTCATATGCTAATCTCTTTTGCAGACACTCTCACAGGCACTTCCAGAAACAATGCTTTACCAGTCATCTGAATATTACTTGCCCTAGTCAGTTTGACCTGTTAAATTAACTGTTACAACACATGAAACACTGACTTCTCATTGTCATGTAATCTATTTTTGACAACTTCCTGTTCTACTCCTCCATAAGGTGAGATAATCAGAGCTCTTTCCGTAACTTTTTGGCCTTACAACTCAATCCAACCTGTGATGGCTGAAGTTTTAGAACTTCCTAGATGTATTTTTTTTGTTCTTTTCAATATAAATTAATTCTCTAAAAAGAGATGGAAAACTGAGGACATAAAAACTGATCCTAATATTCTTAAAGCTTATTATTCCAAAATCCTTTCAAGTTATGTTTTTATGAAGATATTTTATGTTGGGATTATGTGTCTTATAACTAAAAAAATTCTATATAATACTGACATTGTAGAATTCAGATTTTAATTTGTCATGTCATTGGAGGTGGAGACAAATTACATTATTTGATCAAATATTTCAGTAATAGTAAAAATGGCATATAGGAGTTGGTTGTGTGAAAAATGAAGAACAAAAATCAAATTCATTCTCAGCTTTCCATTTTAAAAAAACCTTGATGTATTGGCAACATATTTTCATTAAAAATATATTCAATTAAATTTTTATGTATACCATTGAATTTAATAACATTGCATATACAAGGAGAACCTAGATACACTACTGTTGAATGCTTAATTACTAATTTGGTGACCTACAAGTTAATCTCTTACATAATTTATTTTGAACAGCTAGCTTTCTCTATACCATATTTAGTATTTACTAGCATTCGGGATGTTTGATATCTTCGATTTTAAAATTATATTCATTAATTTGTCTGGTTCTAAATCCTGGATGCAAAATTATCTGTTCTGTATGCAAGAATTATAAAATCTACATGAGATAGCTAGCTTCTTAATTTCACATATTGTTATTTCTTCCAATCTATTACTTATGTATATTGTTTATGTTAGATATATGTACATGTATAAATACATACTACTTATGTATATTGTTTGAAATGATCAAGCATATTGAATATGCTAAAGAATTTTTTTTTTTTTTTTTTTAGAATTCTCTTTGGGGATTTGAATAACTGGGTTATTTTGGCTAGATTTTTGTTAATAAAGAAAAATGCCTTGACACTAATTAATTGTGTGATTCACCTTCCATTATCTTAAGTTTTCAAAGGCAGTTTCTAGTACAAAGTCATAACAAATGGATGTTTGTAATTTAAAAAAAGAAAAAAAAAGGTTATAATAAAGAATTTCAAGCACAATTTAGAAATGGACAGAATTTAAAGATCATTGTGAATTGTTCTGAAGTGTTCTGAAAATAATAATATTAACATTTTAATCTTGTATTCAGCATTTCTAGGCTATTTATATATGCATGAAATTGTCTAGGTTGTTTCTTTCCAAGAGTCATTACAATTACTTATTCTTAAGTATATAATTTATAGATATACATTTAGAATATATATATATTTTTAGTATCTGTATTTGAAAAGTTTTCGGGACACAAAATCACACAATTCTTAAAAATATCCATGCTAAGGCATATTCCAACCCAGTCTAATACATAACTCCCTAAAAATGTAATACTAAAGAAGATTCGAAACACATTTGTGAAAGTCATTGTAGATGAAAAATTATGGGTCTACATTTCATCAATGAGTACCTCACATTTAAAATAAATTAGTCTATTTTCACATTGCTAATAAAGACATACCCAAGACAAGGTAATTTATAAAGGAAAGCAAAAACATGACTTTACTTACAAAGGAAAGAGGTTTAATTGACTCACAGTTCCACATGGCTCAGGAAGCCTCACAATCAAGGAGGAGCAAAGTCCCATCTTACATGGCAGCAGGCAAGAGGATTTGTGTCAGTGAATTCTGCTTCAAAAAACCATCAGATTTCATGAGACTTACTAAGTATCACAAAAATGGAAAGGAAAGGCTGCCCCCATGATTCAATTGCCTCCCACCAGGTTCCTCCCACAACATGTGGAAATCCTTACAATTCAAGGTGAGATTTGGGTGGGGACACAGAGCCAAACCATATCATTTCAACCCGGTCCCTCTCAAATCTCATGTCCTCACATTTCAAAACCAATCATGCCTTCCCAACAATCCCCCAAAGTCTTAACTCATTTCAGCATTAACTTAAAATTCCACAGTCCAAGGTCCCATTGAGACTCACCTATGGGTCTGTAAAATCAAAATCATGTTAGTTACTTCCTAGATACAATGGGTGTACAGGCAGTGGGTAAATACAGACATTCCAGATGGCTTCACAATTATCTCCTTTAACTCCATGTCTCACATCCAGGTCACACTGATGCAGGAGATGAGTTCCCATGGCCTTGGGCAGCTCCACTCCTGTAACTTTCCAGGGTACAGCTCCCCACCTGGCTGGTTTCATGGGCTGGCATTGAGTGTCTGCAGCTTTTCCAGGTGCAAGATGCAGGCTATTGGTGGATCTAATATTCTAGGGTCTAGAGGATGGTGGCCCTCTTCTCACAGCTCTACTAGGCAGTACTCCAGTGGGGATTCTGTGTGAGGGCTCCAACCCCACATTTCCCTTCTTCACTGCCCTTGCAGAGGTTCTCTATGAGGGCCCTGAGACTGGAGCAAACTTTTGCCTGGACATTTAGGTGTTTCCATACATCCTCTGAAATCTAGGCAGAGGTTTCCAATCTCAATTCTTGTCTTCTACACATCTGCAGGCTCAACACCACATGGAAGCTGCCAAGGCTTGGCATTTGCACCCTCCAAAGCCACATCATAAGCTTTACTTTGGCTCCTTTCAGCCATGGCTATAGTAGCTGGGATAAAGGCCACCAAGTCCTTAGGTTTCACACAGCAGGGGAGCCCTGGGCCTGGCCTATGAAACCATCTTTTCTTCCTAGGCCTCTGGGACTGTGATGGGAGGGGCTGCCACAAAGGTCTCTGACCTGCCATGGACATTTCCTCTATTTTCCTGGTAATTAACATTTGACACCTTGTTACTCATGCAAATCTTTCCAGCAGGCTTAAATTTCTCCCCAGAGAATGTATTTGTCTTTTCTATTCAGCATCAGGCTGCAAATTTTTCAAACTTTTATGCTTTCCTTCTTGAGGTCTTTGCTGCTTAAAAAATTCTTCTGCCAGATACCCCAATCATGTTTCTCAAGTTCTAATTTCCACAAATCTCTAGGGCAGGAGCAAAGAGCCTCCAGTCTCTTTTCTAAAGCACAGGGTCACCTTTGCTCCAGTTCACAACAAGCTCCTCATCTCTATCTGACACCACCTCAGCCTGGATTTTATTGGCCATATCACTATCAGCATTTTGATCAAAGCCATTTAAGAAGTCTCTAGAAAGTTGTAAACGTTCCCAGATCTTCCTGTTTCTAAGCCTTCCAAACTGTTCCAACCTCTGCCTGTTACCCAGTTCCAAAGTCACTTCCACATTTTCAGCTATTTTTACAGAAGCACCCCACTCTACCAGTAACAATTTACTGTGTTAGTCTGTTCTCACATTGCTAGTAAAGACATACCTGAGACTAAGTACTTTATAAAGGAAAGAGATTTAATGGACTCACTGTTCATGTCTGGTGAAGGACATGCGCATGGGAACTCCCCTTTATAAAACCATCAGATCTCATGAGACTTATTCCCTATCATGAGAATAGCACAGGAAAGACCTGTCTCCATGACTCAGTTATCTCCCACCAGGTTCGTGCCACAACACATGGGAGTTGTTATGATTCAAGGTGACATTCGGGTGGGGACACAGAGCCAAACCATATCAACTAGCACGCAAATCTATTGTGAAATAAAGAACAGGTTAGGTACGTGCTTTTATTCAAAACTAAAATGTCTCTGAAGAAAAACAAACAAACAAAACAAACAAGAAATGAACAAAGAGAATGACCGTAGTCAAATGGAAGACATAATCATTTTTTCTTTTTTTGTTTTTTTTTGAGACGAAGTCTTACTCTGTCACCCAGGCTGGAGTGCAGTGGTGTGATCTCGGCTCCTGCAAGCTCTGCCTCCCAGGTTCACGCCATTCTCCTGCCTCAGCCTCTGGAGTAGCTGGGACTACAGGCACCTGCCACTATGGCAGGCTAATTTTTTGTATTTTTAGCAGAGATGGGGTTTCACCGTGTTAGCCAGGATGGTCTCGATCTCCTGACCTCATGATAAGCCCTCCTCGGCCTCCCAAAATGCTAGTCTCAAGATGTAATTTGAGTTGCAGTTTAATCATCTGTGGCTGAAATAACGAATTATTTATACCACCCTAAAAATCTCAGGAATGTAACACCCAACTTTCTTATCTAATATGAAAATTTGAAGTAGTCAATAAAATATGGTTTTATTAAAATGTCAGTTGCTAACTACTGTTCTTAAATTATACCTATATTTCTAATTTCCATTTATATTGTTTCAAAATTCTGTGTACTGTGTGTGGTGTTAATTTGTCATGATTGGTTTTATCTTTAGAAATCGATCTAAACTTTTTTTGTAATAATTTACTCAAATTTTAATTTTATGTGTATTTCTACAGGTTCATGATTGACTGTAATTGATATAGCCTGGTTTATTTTGTTAACTTTTGTTTTATTATGCTAAGAACACTTAACAGGAGATCTCTCCTCCTAACAAAATTTTTAAGTATACAACACACTATTGTCGACTATAGGCACGTTGCTGTACAGCACACATCTAGAGCATATTCATCTTGCTTGACTGAAATTTTGTGCCTATTGATTAGAAACTCTTCCACATTCCTTTTCTTTCTGCCTCTGGAAGCCACCATCCCACTCTTTGATTTTATAAATTTGACAGTTTCAGATATCTCATATACTTGGAATTACATAGTAGTTGTCTCTGTGACTGCCTTATTTCACTTAGCATAATGTCCTCAAGATTCATTCATGTTGTCCATATTGGCACATTCTCTTGTTTTCTAAATCTAACTAGATATCATTGTGTGTATATTCAATATTTTCTTCATCTTTTTATCTGTTAATGGACATTAGGTTTTGCATGGCTACTGTGGATAGTGCTACATTAAACATAGAAGTGCTAGTAATCTCTGAAATCCTGATTTCAATTATTTGGTATAAATACCTAGAATTAAAACTTTTTTTTTATATGGTAGATCTACTTTTAATTTTTTTAGTAACTTCCAGTCCATTTTTCACAGTTGTTTCACCATTTTGAATTCCCATCAAAAGTACACAAAAGTTCAAATTATTCACTTCGTGACTAACATTTTTTTCTTCTTCTTATTTATTTATTTATTTTTTTTACAGTAGTCATCCTTTTCCACCTGGTTTACTATAAACATTAAGATTGAGCACCCCTATGCAAGCTAAATCTTAGTAGAATTATCCACATTATTCTGTTACTTTTTCAACACAGTGTTTATTTTAAAGTAATACATTGTTAGAATTAAAATTAGACACCCTTTGGAAAGTAGAATATCATTAACAAATAAGCATTTCCCAAATGTTTTTTGAACTTTTTACAAATACGTTTGAACTTTTTATTAATGTGCTACTTAGCTTATTAGTTCTGAAAATTCTAGCTCTGGTTTATTAGAATAGACTCATATTTATGTATAAAGGATTACATATGGAAATATTAAAAATAAGAGCATATACATTTGTCAGTATACAGATTTATTTTTCTGTCAGTGAATTGGGGTTTGAAACAATAAAACCCCAATAGAAACAAGCACACCTAGTGTTCAGATATTGGCTGATCATATTACTCTTTAATTAAAAAAAAAACAAAAAACAGAGCTCCTTGGAGAAATGGCTTCAGATTCATCTTGCATATTTTCTGCTCCCATCCTAATTCTACAAAGCAAAAAATATACAAGATGAGCCTGAAGCATTTTGCAGTACCAGAAACTAAGGATAAACTTACTAAAAAAAAAAAAAAAAATGATGGTGTATCAAAAGGACACAGAAGCCAAATAAACAGGCTCCCAATAGCCAAAACTGAAATAATCTGAGTAATAAATTACATTAAATAGTATTTAATTACAATCCAAGTATAAAATAAATATCCGTGAGTCCATATTGATGTAAATAAATCATTAAATAAGCAAATTCATTGGAAAGAATGAAATTCTCTTCTATAAAATAATTCCAAATTACTTATGAAGACACTCTGCCATAAAGGAAGGGGATAAAACTTTTCTACTCTAAGACAGAGTTGTGAATAGTAATTTTCTTCCAAACAATGCATGAAAATGGAGAGGAAGAAAAAACTTTTCAGGGCAAATACCTGAGAACACTAATTCAGCCAAGATGTTTAAGAAGTAGTAGTAGTAGTAGTAGTAGTAGTAGTAGTAGTAGTAGTAGTAGTAGTTGTTGTTTGAGACAGAGTTTCACTGTTCCTCCCCAGGCTAGAGTGCAATGGCACAGTCTCGGATCACTGCAACCTCTGCCTCCCACGTTCAAACTATTCTCCTCTCTCAGCCTCCCATATAGCTGGGATTACAGGCACCCACCACCACTCCTGGCTAATTTTTGTATTTTTAGGAGAGACGGGGTTTCACCATGTTGGACAGGCTGGTCTCAAACTCCTGAACTCAGATAATCCACCATTGGCCTCCCAAGGTGCTGGGATTAGAGGCATGAGCCACTGTGCCCAGCCAGGATGCTTAATTTAACACCAACAATGACAAGCTTCTTAGGAGTCTGTATCCGTGATGAAATATGATAAAAATAGCATTTTGTCTCTACGGTCTTTTTTAAAAAAAAAAGTCTTTATAACTTCAGTCTCATAATGAGAAAATATTATGAAAATCCCAATTGAAAGACATTCTACAAAATACCTGAACATTACTCTTGAAAAAAGAAATCATCTGAAGACCAAAAACTCACTGGTAAAAGTAAAAATTAGAAATGATAACTACAAAATTTTTTAAGAGATAGGCAATATGAAAATATATAAGGTGAAACAACAGAAAGTCAGGGGTGGAATTAATGTATAGAGGTTTTAGTGTTTGCTTATTTGTATGGTTTTGTTTTGCAATCAAAATTAGGTTGTTGTCAGTTTTGAAAGACTTGTTGTAACTATAAGGTATTTTTTGTAAGGCTCATGAGCTACAACATATAAGAAATACACTTAAAAAGAATAAATTACAAGTCATATTACCAAAGAAAATCACTTAACAAAGGAAAACAATAAGAAATTTTAAAAAATGAAGGAGGAATTTACAAAAATACCAGAAAACAAGTAAAACAGTGGGAATAATGAAATTTTAACTATTAATAATAGCATTAAATGTAAATGGACTAAATTATCCAATTAAAAGACATACTATGGCTTTAGGGACAAAAAAGTAAAAAGACACAACTGTATGTTGACTATAAGAAACATCTCATACAACAACATGGACCAATAATGAGTAATGAGAGAGAAGCAGTAATAATAATAATAAAATCCTATCAAACATAAGCCCAGACCTGGATGACTTCACTCATAAACTTTGCAAACATTTAAAGAAAAAGTAATACAAATTCTACTCAAATTATTCGAAATAAACGTTAATATGAGGAAATGCTTCCAAACTCATTCTAAGTGGCCAGCATTACACTCATCCCAAAACCAGAGTAAGACACAATAAAAAAGAAAACCACAAGCACTAGTATTTCTGATTAATATAAATGCAAAAATGTTCAACAAAATACTAGCGAACATAATTCAACAATACACTAAAAAAATATGATCTAGTGATCATGATTACCCATGGATGCAAGGATGTTTTAACATATGCAAATTGGCAAAAAAGTGGTTCTTACTGTTTCATAGTATGTTTCTTCTACATGCCAGAACAATTAGACAATAGAAAGACATAAATAGTATCCAAAGAAAAAGTTAAATTGTCCTTGTTTACAAATGACATAATCTTATATTTAGCAAGCATAAAGTTTCCACCAAAAAATTCTTAGAATCAATAAATAAATTCCATAACATTATCAGATACAAAATCAATAGACAAAAATTAGTGGCAAGCGAGGCACAGCAGCTTATACCTGTAATCCCAGAACTTTGGGAACCCAAGGTGGGAAAATTGCTTAAGCCCAGGAGTTTGAGATCAGTCTGAAAACATAATGAAATCTTATTTCTAACAAAAACAATTTTAAAATTAGCTGGATGTGGTAGCACGTGCTTGTGGTCCCAACTACTAAGGAAGATGAGTTGGGAGAATTGTGTGAGCCTGGGAGATTGAGGCTACAGTGAGCCATGATCATACCACTGTACTGCAACCTGGCTGACAGAGTGAGATGCTATCTCAAAAAAAAAAAAAAGTGGTGTGTCTCTATGCCAATAGCTAACTATCTAAAAAATATTTCAAGAAAGCAATACCATTTACAATAGCTACAAAAAAAATTACCAAGAAATAAGTTAAACCAAAAGAACAAATCCTACAATGAAAACTATAAAACACTGATGAAAGAAATTGAATAAGCCAAGAAAAAAATTAAAAAGTCCATGTTTGCAGATTAGAATAATTAATATTGTTAAAACTTTCATACTACCCAAATAAATTTTTAGATTTAATACAATAATGATATTCTTCATAATTTTTTTTTAATTCTAAAATTCATATGGAACCACTAAAGAACCAGAGTAACCAAAGTAGTCCTGAGAAAAAAGAACAAAGCTGGAGGCATCACACTAACTGAAATCATAATATACCACACAGCCATAATAAACATAACAGCATGGTACTGGTATGAAAACAGAAATATAAACCAGTGAGACAGGATAGAGAACTCAGAGAACACAGTTGCATTTATATTCAACATATTTTCAACAAAAGCACCCAGAAAATACACTGGAGAAAGGACAATCTCTTCAATAAATGATGGTAGGTAAACTTGGCATTCATATGTAGAAGAAAACAACTTTTATATCTCTCCCTATATTGAAAAATCAAATCCAAATGGATTAAAACTTTAATGCAAGACCTGAAGCTATGAAACTACTTGAAGAAAAGATTGGGGAAATGCTTCAGGAAATTAGTCTGGGCAAAGAATTTCTGAGTAAAACCTCAAAACAATAGGCAACAGATGCAAAAATTAACAAATGGTATTAAACTAAAAAGCTTTTGCACATCAAAGAAAATAATAAAGTGAAGAGACAACCTGCAAAATAGAAGAATATATTTTCAAACTATCTATCCAACAAGGGATTATTAACAACTATACATAATAAAATGTAGTATCTCAATAGTAACAAAATAAATTTAAAAATTCAATTTTAAAAATGGCCAAAAGTTCTGAGTAGACATTTCTCAAATGATGACATATAATGGTCAACAGGTAAATGAAAAAATGCTCAATATCACTTATCATCTATCTGGGAAATGCAAATAAAAAGCACAATGACTTATCATCTCACCCCACTAAAAATGGATATTATAAAAAAGATGAAATAGTAGATGCTGCTGAGGATGTGGAGGAAAGGAAACACTTCTACATTGCTGGTAAAAGTGTAATCTGCGTAATACTTTTGGAAAACAGTATGAAGTTTCCTCAAAACATGCAAAGTAGAACTGCCATATCATCCAGGTATTCCACTGTTGGGTATATATCCAAAAGAAAAAAAATATCAAAGAGATATCTGCATTTCCATTTTTATTGCAGCACTATTCAGAATAGCCAAGCTACAAAATCGACTTAAGTGTTCATCAACAGATGAATGGATAAAGAAAACTGGTACATATACACATCATGCAGTAAGTTCAACAGATGCAGAAAAAGTATTTGGCAAAATTTCAACTTAAATTCTTTATTTTAAAATAATCAAGAAATAAGATATAACTGTATATTCTTATCTGCTTCAAAACAATGAAATTACAAAAACAATAGCTGATATAATTATCGGTAAAATTTTGAATGCTTTTCATTTAAGATTGAGCGAAATGCAAGGATTTTATCCTTTTTACTTGGAATTTTATTGGTAGTTTTAGCTAGTGCAATCAGGGAAAAAAACTTACAATAAAAAAATGGAATCATATTGGAAAGGAAGAAGAAAGACAGTCTCTATTTTTATCTATTATGGTTGTTTACATAGAAAATCAAAGGGATATACCCAACAATTACAAGAACTAATGAAATAAAGATTTTTGCATTCCACTTTATGTAAATATTGCCTAAAAACAAAGAAAAACGTGAACAAATTTGTAAATAAACACAATATCTGGATAGTTATGTCACATGTCAATTAAAATCTACCCTTCACTCCTTCCCTTACTATGTTCTATCTTGTACACAGGACCAGTAATACATAAACACTAAAAATATAGTATTTAATATTTACCTACCACAACAATTATTTCCACTGAGTTGGCACACAGAAAATTGTTCATAATATAGGAGCTGTGCTTACTATTTCTGAATGGATACTATGAAAGTTTTATAACAAAATGTTCTCTCTACTAATTAGAGAAAGCTTATTTCTAAAATTTATAGAAAGACATCTGGTTTAGATACGTTTACATATGCATGTAATGTAATACATTTTCTAAACAGGCTTCTGGATTCTGCTGGTCATTTTGACATCTCAGAGGGTAAAATCAGTGTTTTAATAAATCTAGTAGACCAGGCTACATAATATCTGAAAATTCGGTATGAGACTTCAAATAATAAGTCAATTTATTTAGGTGGGAAAATACCAAATTTATGAATACAATTACTAAAGGTACAGTGGCTTCATATTTAATGTAGTAATATGAAAATAATCATAAAAAATTCATAGAGTAAGTTACATGTTTCTCCACTACTTCTATAAAGTCATTTCATTGTTGTTGTTCTAAGGCTTTTAACCTCTAAAGTATTCCTCTTATGCAGGAAAGTCAACAACTCCACTAAAAATGCTGCCAAGTTTCCTCGCTGTAGGGATGAAAAAGCCTTTAGAGTTATTCTTGGTAATACATGTCAAGATTGAAGGATTCCACAACCTTCTCACAGTTATCTCATTATTTCCAGGGTTTTTTGTTCGTTTATTTTTTTATTTTTATTTTATTTATTTTTTTGAGAGGGAGTCTAGCTCTGTCGTTCAGGCTGGAGTGCAGTAACGCCATCTCAGCTCACTGCAACCTCCACCTCCCAGATTCAAGCGATTCTCTCCTCTTGGCCCCCCAAGTAGCTGAAACTACCGGCGCCCGCCATTCTGTCCGGCCTATTTGTGTATTTGAATAGAGACGGGGTTGCACCGTGTTAGCCAGGGTGGTCTCCAACTCCTGACCTCAAGTGATCTGCCGACCTCTGCCTCTCAAACTTCTGGGATTATAGGTGTGAACCACCGCGCCTGGTCTCATTATATCTTAATTGGTGAAAAAAAAAAAAAAAATGTTTTCAGAATAGTTTTTCTCTCTTATTCTGTCTTTAATAGATAAGGAGAAGAATTATTTAGAAGGTGTAGTTTAGAAACTGGACGCAGTGGCTCACGCCTGTAATCCCAACACTTTGGGAGGCCGGTGGGTGGATCATGAGGTCAGGAGTTCGAGACCATCCTGGCTAACATGGTGAAACTCCGTCTCTACTAAAAATACAAAAAAAAAAAAAAATTTGGCCAGGCGTGGTGGTGGGCGCCTGTAGCCCCAACTACTCGGGAGACTGAGGCAGGAGAATGGCGTGAACCCAGGACGCAGAGCTGGCAGTGAGCCGAGATTGGTCCACTGCACTTCAGCCTGGATGACAGAGCGAGACTGTCTCAAAAGAAAAAAAAAAAGGCTGTAGTTTAGCTTGTCATTTTTTTCTAAGTCCCTTAAAATGTAAGAAACAAGAAGTGTATGAGGTATAATAATAAATCGATCAAAGTTGACCTACTTTACAGTAAACATTTCCATTGAATAATTAGAAATATATCTGCAAAAATACGTGTGGTTATATAGTTTGTATGTAGACATGTAACTACATACATAGTTACATATAATTATAAATAAAGTATATACAAATTTACAAATAATATATACGGTAATATATGATTTTTGTCTACTTGATATATTAAATATTGAGACAGACATATTAGAATCTCCCTTTGTGATTTGGGTTGACAATATCTTTTTGAACTCTCAGTTTTGTTTTGAATATTTTTGAGCTATGTTGAAAGTAAATAATGGACAATAATTGGAGCATCTTGGTTAATTGAATATGTTACTGAACCTTTGGTCTCTGCATGGCTCATTCTTTATTTTTTTGATAGGTAGCAAAATATGATGAAAAACATAATTTATAAGCTAGATTTTCATACTTAACATATGAAGCATAATGTCAGCAAAAAAATGATAATAATATGGCTGCTGTTTATTTAGAAATTACTTGGTTACTAACATATAATATCTAGAATTCTCAAAGCTCTTCACCGTAGTTATTGCTATGGGAGATGTAAGTCTCCATATACAGATATAAATAATGAGGGTCACTGAATTACTAAGTAATCAAGATTCAAGTAAAACATGTATTACTCACGCCATATCTGTGTTTTATCCATTATAAAATTATAACTTTAAGCCTCTGGTTCTTTACTTGCATATTTAATAATTTGTCAAACTGCCTGTAAGTTTTAGGTTGACTAATCATTATATCAACTTATTTTCCAAAATTTCAAATGAAAATAAATAGACAAACTCCATTCTCTACTACTATAATGTCTTAAAGGAAGGACTTTATAAAATTACACTGTATTGGTAAGATACACCATAATGAATGTACCTTGATATAAACTAGCATCTAAGAATTCATATGTCAAAATGTTTTGGGTGAAATAATATTTTTCAATATTATAATTATTATTATATTATTGTTATTATTGTTCTCGTTAAAGCTTAAATGATTTCATGGAATTGAATTAACATTCTAATATTTTGATTAGCAGTTCACTCTTTTCTAAGTAGTGATGAGTCAGTCAATCCTCTATAGTCATGGACCTATTTTCTTCTTTTACAAAGATAACTGGCATATGTATCTATCAAGTTATATTAATAGAAGTATGACTTTGCCACCTACATATATTGAT
Organism: Colobus angolensis palliatus; assembly: GCF_000951035.1. NCBI lineage: Eukaryota > Metazoa > Chordata > Mammalia > Primates > Cercopithecidae > Colobus > Colobus angolensis. The sequence continues at coordinate 5,044,162 of NW_012114544.1, read as the reverse complement.
TGAAGGAAAAATTTGCCTGTCAATAATTGTTGTGATTATATTCCACTGGAAAAGCTAGAGGTTAAATATTTGTTTGTGTTTTTATCAATTTACCTGTTTATTTTATAACTAGTAAGACAAAGCATTGTTTAACTACTACATTACATCAGTACTTACTAAAGTAAAACTTTCATTCATATTCTGTTTTTTGCTTCAGAAAACAAATCTATGTTAAGAGTTGCTTATATATCTCTTACTAATTTCTTTTTACATGTTATTTTTATTAAATATAATATTATCTAATTCCATTTTAGGAATAATTTACCTCTAAATACGTTCTTTGTACTTTGTTTACCTGGAATGTTTTATTTAAATATACATTTTAAAAAAACAAGAAATCTCATCAAACAAAAACATATGTAGTACAACCACAAACAATTCTTACCTAAATTCATTTCTTTCATTATTATTTTTAAAAAGAACTAAGTAAATCAATTTTATAGGTCACCATAAAAATTGTCGGTAATAAATATGCATTGAATGTTTTTATTGTGTGTATATTGTTTGAGTTCAAGATTGATTATTGCATTCCTTTTCAATTATATTTTAATAGCCCATGGTCTTTCTCCGTTGAATTCTTATGTGTCACCTCATTATTATTCCTTTATACTTTTCCTCAGTTGTGTGATTTATTTAACACTACCTTTGAAAGAATTTTTTCCTTCTTCCCATTTGCATTTATGTAATATCTCCCACAATTCAACTAGATACCAATAAAACAAAATTATTCTATAAAATCATTTTTAATCTGGCTGCTTTCCATATGAATTTTTAACATAAATTGATTAAATATTTCTAGGAACCATTATTGTGAAAACAATTTGGGTCTAGAAGAAGTAAAGGTTAAAGCTTAAATGTTCATGGCTATGATATTTTCTAAAATGCTCTCAGTTAGATGTTTCTTCAATAGCAAACCGTTTGGTTAAGGGATCTTACTATTTAATATAATATTAGAAATAATTTTCAGTGAGCAGGAACACATATTATCATCCATATGTTGTGTTAAAAATTCAATTTTAATTAAGAAACATAGTATCATGTTTGTACAATTGTCTTTCTAATTATTCGACTTGCCTTTATATGCTAAAGTCAAATTTTTCTTTCCTGCAACAACTTCATCAGCAGAAATAGTTACTACTTGGTTAGAAATAAAACAGTGACACTCACTGGTGGGAATTACTTTGCATCCTAGTGGTATAATTTTGAATTAGATCTACAAAGAAAATGTATTTTCCAATTGAGATACAGCATAATGGATAGCATTTAATTCAATAAAATGCCGTGTTTGGAGGAAAACAGTTTTGAAGCATTTCATTTGAATTCATTGGTTTCATTCAAACTAAACTTTGCAAGTTATAAAACGTCCAATTTCCTAAAGAAACTGTTAGTAGCTGCAGTCTTAAATGATGGATAAGTGAGTCTACAAAGAAAGGGAATTAATGGATTATCATCGTTAAACTGCTAAGTTTAAATTTTATTGCTGTAAACTAAAATGGCTGTGAAGATGTTATTAGGTAGAAGGATGAATAAATAATGACCTTCTGAATAATGACAGTTTTAATTTTTATATTTTGCAATAATTGATCAAATATCTTATGAATTGTTTCTTTTTACAAATCAATATAACATTTGGGAGGTTCTTTTTATTAATTACTTTTTATATTATTCTTACAGATTAAAAATGGCTGGCACATATAGAATTATGGTTTTGAGCTCAGGTTGAAGGTTAACATTTATTAAACATGTTCAAATGTCATATATGCATGTAGATGTGTGTGAGTGCATATATTTATTTCTTTGACAGAATCATTTAAGCATTTGAATTTTATTGTATCTTCTTGAGAAAATTCTAAAATTATTTGTTCTAGCATCTTTTAATTAAAGGTTTTGTGACATTTATTTATTTATTTATTTATTTATTTATTTATTTATTTTGAGACAGGGACTTGCTTTGTCACCCAGGCTGGAGTCAGTGGCATGATTTTGGCTCACTACAGTCTCCATCTCCAGGCTCAAGCAATCCTCCAACCTTAGCCTCCCAAAGTGTGGAAATTTCAGATATGAGCCACCAGTGTCCAGTCTATGACATTTTAATTTATATATATTCATAAGCTTAAGCTGTTTTTGTAATACATATTCTTATTTTTATATGTTCCTGTATTTTTCAATTTAATATTATTTTGCATCAGTCATATGTATTTAAAATGGGTAATATATAACTGAAATTATAGAAGCAAAAATATCATAATTGTTATAATACAAAATAGTGGAGAGTCATCTCTCGGTGAGTAACTAGGGAAAACTTAAAGATAAAAGAAGCATTTGGTTAGCTTTGAAGCTTCATCAGTTACTGACTAGACTTATTGACATTATTGAGGCAAATTTAAGGACAGACTGATTGGAATTTCAAGAACAGATCACAGTAAGTTTTAGTATAACATTTCACCACAAAAAGGGTTTGATGTAAACTTAATAATTAATATTAGTGCTGTGTATTCCAAAGTTTAAAATCCAGATGCCAGGACTGGAAATTTGAGGTGGGTTTATAGTTTTATAACATGAGTGTTAGTTACTGTATTTGTTCTTTACTCGAGATTATACACATATGACTCTGAGAAAAATATTGAATTGACTAGACAAGATTGTAAATTTTTGTTCGGATTGAAAAATACTGCTCAGATTTAAATATTGTTCAGATTTAAATAGATATCTAGTCTACCTTTTGTTCAGTCACTGAGAGCCTCTACAAAACAAAATGTTCTATAATTGGTGCCTAATAAAGATTTTAAAATAAGAAATTTAATGACCGGGCACGATGGCTCATGCCTGTAATCCCAGCACTTTGGGAGGCCGAGGCAGGCAGATCTTCTGAGATTGGGAGTCGAGACCAGCCTGACCAACAGGGAGAAACCCCGTCTCTACTAAAAATACAAAATTAGCCAGACGTGGTGGCACATGCCTGTAATCCCAGCTACTAGGGAGGCTAAGGCAGGAGAATCGTTTGAACCTGGGAGGAGGAGGTTGTGGTGAGCCGAGATCGAGCCATTACACTACAGCCTGGGCAACAAGAGCAAAACTCCATCTCAAAAAAAAAAAGTAAATTTGAACTAATAGAATAGCCAGTGCCAAAATGACAGACACAAAAATGAAAGCAGATAAATAAAAATGAAACCTGTAAACTCAATTTTCTTCCCCATGTTTATAATCACTTGAACAAGAAAAGTTACAATATTAAAAAAGAAACAAACATCAATTAAAAATAGGCAATGGACTTAAACATTTCTCCTATGAAATTATACAAATGGCTGAAAGGTATATTAATAGTTGTTAGACATCAATGATCATTAGGAAAATGCAAATTAACATTACAATGAAATCTCTCATCTGTTAAGATAGCTATTATCAACAAAAGGTAACAAGTGTTGGTGAGGATAAAGAAAAATTGTAACCCTGTACATTAATGGTATGAATGTACAATGGTGCAAATACTTGCGAAAAATCAATAATGTTCCCCCAAAAATTAAAAATAGTATTCCCATATGATGTAGTAATTAAACTTGTAGGTATACGGTCAAAAGAATCAAAATCAGGATATCAAAAAGATTTCTGCACTCCTATGTTATTAAACCATTATTCACTACAGCCAAGAAATGGAAACAACCCAAATGTCTATCAATAGATGAATGGATAAATAAAATATAAAATATACATAAATGAAGTATTACTCAACCTTAACAAAGAAAATTGCCATTTTCAATAACTTGGATGAACCTGAAAGACATCACAGAAGAACAAATACTGCACAATTTCACTTAGATCAGGTATCTAAAATAGTCAAACCCAAAGAAGAAAATATTAAGTGGTTGCCAGGACCCGAGAGGTGTATGGAGAATCATTGTTTGGTGGGTATAATGTTTTAGCTATGCAAGATAAGTAAGGTCCAGAGATAAGTAAGTTCCAGAGGAAGTGGATATGGAGAATCATTGTTTGGTGGGTATAATGTTTTAGCTGTGCAAGATAAATTCCAGAGAGGTTTCAGGCAACAGTTTTGCCAAAAGTAGCTCTTAGGAAGCTACAACATAATGACTATAGGTAACAATGCAGTATTACACATTTACATTTTTCTATGAGGATAGACTTCATGTTATATATTCTTATCACAGAAAAAAAGAGGCACAAGAAGGCATTTAGAGTCGATGAATATGTCTATTACCTTTATGGTAGTGATGCTTTTATGGGCCTATGCTTGTAGATAAACTCATCAGAATGTTTGCATGAAATATCTGGAGTTTTAGTGTATCAATTATACCTCAATAAGACTGTTAAAAATCAAAATAATAAATAAATGTTATAATGAAATACATGGAAAAAAATCACTGAAGAAAGAAGTCAGGGAAATCAGATTTTTTTCCCCTCTCCTTCTTCCCCTCTTCCTCCTCCTTCCTCCCACTCTCCCTCCTCCTCCTTTTTTCCACTTCTTCTGGATAGCACTTGGACATCATTTGGATTTGGATTTGAAAAAGAGTGAGCTAGGAAGAAAGTTCTGAGTTCTGATTTCTATCAAAAGTTGCATATCCAAAAAAAATCATTCAATATCATAAAAAAGGATTTAATATTTAGTTAACTGAAAGAAATATATTGAGCTGATGTACTTTAAAATTTCTTACTATTTTCTCCTCCTACATTCTAGTAAGTGTATTCCCTTTTTTCAGGCAACAGTTTTGCCAAAAGTAGCTCTTAGGAAGCTACATATCATATCATCCCCTCCCACTGACAATCAGAAATTGATTTTTGACTTAAGCTGAGCAATAGAATTTTTTTGTTGTTGTTTTTGAGATGAAGTCTCGCTCTGTCACCCAGGCTGGAGTGCAGTGGCATGATCTTGGCTTGCTGCAATCATTAGTCTTCCTCTAGTATTTCTCCAAAGAAATGACATTTTAAAAATATAATTTATAATTTTATATTAGTGATAGTTTATTTTACATAGTGCTCCATAAACAATGAAAACATTATGTCATTAAGGAAATACTTGTAACTTCTAGTGTTGATCAAAACAAAAATCTAAATATGTGAAATCAGAATATTTAACATTATAACAATGAACCTATAAGAGGATAAGGTTATTACTCTTTTATAGGTATAAAAAATTAAAATAAAAATTTTCCAAGAGGGAAAACTAATTTCTCCAAGCCCATTTTATGCTGGAAAAAAAAGAATAAACAGTTTAATTCAAATATACTTTTTTTATAAATAGAGGTATCATTTCCTTAGGAGTGACAGAGTGATTTCCTAAAGTTTATAGCTGTCTAATGACAGAGTACATTATATAATTCCATTGTCCTTGTTCCCAGTCCATCTCTGAACACAAATACAATAAAATATCAATACATTATGCTATTATAATCATTAACTCTTCCAACAAATATTTATTGTGTGCTTACTCTTTACCAGGAACTGTGCTAAATTTTGAGACCAAATAGTCACTGCTCACAGACCACCCATGAAACACACAGATAATCATACAGGCAATGCTGACAGTTTAGTAAACATTAGAACATAGTGTAGTGATTTTCATGATATAAAAATAAGGATGCACGTAATTACATAAAAGGAGAATGAAGTTTCATTAAAGAAAATGAGGAAACACAGACAACTAAAATCAATATAATAGTTACTCCTATGAAAGAAAGGTTCAACACAGGACTTATATTTTCAATAAAGAGGAATAGCAGTTCTAAACTCCTACACTACAAAAAATGCAGCGTATTTAAAGATTTACTTGCTTTGGTCTTCAGGGTTAAGCAAGAGTCATATATTAAAAGTATATGTAAGCCATATAAAGGGTTTACCTTAAGTATATTGCAAAAACATCCTAGGATCTTAATAAAGTAGATTAAATTATCAGATATATACATATACATTTTATGGTCAAACTATAACTCAGAGAATAGTTTGAAACGAGTAAAAAAAAACCTAAAAAAGAAAAAAAGAATGAATAACATTAGTATAAAAAATGATATGTATAAAATATATAGACTCAAATATAAGAAAGATTGAACTAAAATATCATTTTTTTGCTACTGTTTGAAAATTTAAATGAAATAAACACATTTTTGAAGAGTATAATGTACCACACTGACTAAATAAGCAATGGAAAGTCTAACAAGCTATATATGATATGTGGAATGATACTCTGCCTGAATATATCAACATCACAATCCATGGAACTTGTAAATATGTTATCGTAAGTGACAAAAATAACTTTGCAGACCAAGCATGGTGGCTCCCGTGTGTAGCCCCAGCACTTTGGGAGGCCAAGGTGGGTGGATCATGAGGTCAGGAGATCGAGACCATCCTGGCTATCACGGTGAAACCCCATCTCTACTAAAAATGCAAAAAATTAGCCAAGCGTGGTGGCAGGCGCCTGTAGTCCCAGCTACTCGGGAGGCTAAGGAAGGAGAAGGGCATGAACCCGGGAAGCAGAGCTTGCAGTGAGCCCAGATTGTGCCACTGTACTCCAGCCTAGGGGACAGAGCAAGACTCCATCTCAAACAAAACAAAACAAAACAAAGCAAAACAAAACAAAACTTTGCAGATTTGCTTAGGTTAAGCACCTTAAAATGGGAATTTTTTTTTTTAAATTATGAGTAGGCCTAATCTAAGCATTTAAGTCTTAAAAAGAAAATATTACCTAGCAATGGTATGAGGGAGATGTAAGTACACGAGAGATAGTCAGAGAGATGCAATATTTCTTGTTTTGAGGGTGAAGAAAGTTAACTTCTAGAAGCTAGAAAAGTCAAAGAAATATTTTTATTTTCCAAAAAGCCTTCATAAAGGATTGAAATTCCACTGATGCCTTGATTTTGGTCCCATGAAACCTATATCAGGTGTCTACACTACAGAAGTGTGAGATAACAAATTGTGATATTTTATGCCACTGTTTGTGATAATTTGTTAGAGTAGCAATAAAAAACTGACATTCCACAGTTACAAACATTACCAGAAAAAAAAAAAAAAAAGAAAAGCAATTTTAGAGGGAAATTTAAATAAAATTTTAGGAAATATCCTTAAAACCTTAACAAAAATCATTTGGAGATTTTTAAAATATTGGAATATTCTTTAACTTATTTTATTAACTAGTAACAAATTCAGGCAAAGACAATGTAAAAAATAAATTAAAGGTTCATTTCACTCATAAATGTAAGTACAAGAAATCCCAAACAAAATACGGGCAGACTGTAGTTGACGCTGTTGTGTACCACTCAGATCTCCCTTTCAGGATTGAGACAATATTCCACCAGCTGCCGTGATTTAGACTGTTGAAGGTCCCAAACTTAGTGACTTCCAACCACTATTTTACACAGCCTTATTATTTTGCTGGGTTAGGAATTTGGTCATGACCCAGCTAGATGAATCTTTCAGTGCATATGATGTTGATGGGAGATAATAGAATTTATCTGATGGACAAGTTGATCAGAAAGGTGTACAAGGTCTCTTTTCAAATTAATGATACCTTTGCAGGCATTGCAAAGAATCTGGCTGAGCTGAGTCTGTCAAATGGCATTCTTACTCTGGGACAGCATATAGCAATGCAAGCTGTAAATGGCTGTAAATGTATTTTGGGAATGAACCCTGAGGGCACAAGATCAAGGGAGAGGTGAAATGAAAATTCAGTAATTGAGAGTGTATATATATATATTGTAGTCTGCCTAAATTTGACAAGGGCTGTGGAAACAATTCATAATGATAAGATACCTCTCTTATAATTCACAAAAGTAATAGATGACACTAAATGAAGTAGAAATGACAACTGCCAAATGAAATAGTTGAGAAAGAGATGAAAAGCTCAGAGAAGTGGGCATACTAGAATCAATGTAATATGTAAGACCAGAAAATCCATCATCAGACCATGTTTTTCAACAAAGAGATAATAAATGAGCTGGTAAGTATAGGCATAAGTATCGTTGATAAATCAGTGGTGGCTATTCTCTGTAGTCCAGGGCTGATAATAGTATATGGTTATTCAGAAATGGCTTCTCAGTTATAATGGGAATGATAATATCCCAAAACAATGTAGATCAAATAGATACATTTATATATAAGAAACATGAGAATGTGTAATTATTATAAGATGCATTATTATAAAATGAGATACATATGTAATTTGAACTTTCAGTGCCGTTCTTGAACCATATAGAACTACAGATATGATAAAATGAATTTGGCATCTCTGGTGGCAATGTTGATGGGCAAGGAAACTGTCAATCCATAAACTAAATCAAGGATGAATGTTTACAAGGCTGAGGTCAGCAATCCTAATATAAACAACTTGATGCAGCATAGATAGGCCTTGAAACTATTACGATAAGTGAAATGTTATTTCAAAAATAGTGACTAATTCTAAAGTATTCAGAGCAAAATAGCCTCAAATGTGAATTTATTAAGTGGAATTTTAAAGAATTACGAAAACAACAAGAAAGCAAGTAAATTAAGAAAGAAATCTTGCAGCAGAAATAATACAACTAAATAATATAGAAGAGACAACTGGATCAGTGAACTAGAATAGGAAGCCTAGAAACAGAACCAGGTAGATATGTACATTTAGTATACAATAAAGGTGGCTTTTCAAAATACTGTAGTATAGTTGGATCTTATGGAAGTGATGTGAAGAATATTGAATAGCCAGTATGTGAAAGGCAGAATTAGATTCAGACTTCACAACCATAAGAATAAGTGATTTATTAAATAAAAATAAGGACTCCCTTATTATGTAAAGACATAAAGTGAAAGTAGGGAAAACAGTGCAGTTCTGACACAAGGGCCAATGACATGGAATAGTGTCCAGAAAGACTCACAAAATATGTATATGTAGAAAAATATTGTCTAACTCTAACTCCATATCACATTACACAAAAATTAACTACACATGATTAAACTACCTAGATGTTAAAAACAAAACTTTAAAACTTTTAGCTAAAAATTAAGCTTATACTCATATGAATGCTTGCTAATAAATAATATCTAGATAAATGGAAAACATATTAATATAAAAATTATAAATATTAACCTTATCAAAATAAGCCTTGTTGAAAAAAGACCTGTCATAGAAAGTGAAATATCAACATAAAAATGAAAGAATAAATTTGCGACATTTAATTGACAAAGGATTGCTATGAAACATTAGAGAGTAATGGCAAAAATACAAGAAGCTTATGAAGAAACAATGGCTGGGTGCAGTGGTTCATGCCTGTAATCCCAGCACTTTGGGAAGCCAAGGTGGGTGGATCATGAGGTCAGGAGATCAAGCCCATCCTGGCTAACATGGTGAAACCCTATCTCTACTAAAAATACAAAAATTAGCTGGGCATGGTGGGGCACATCTGTAGTGCCAGCTACTTGGGAGGCTGAGGCAGGAGAATCGTTTTAACCCAGGAAGTGGAGGTTGCAGTGAGGCAAGATTGCACCCCTGCACTCCAGCAAAAAAAAAAAAAAAAAAAGAAAAAGAAAAAGAAACTAATAGACAAAATATTAAGCAATCCTCAGAAAAGAAAATGCATCTTTCTGGGTATAGATCACGGTACAGTAAGGCTATCTGTGCTCCACAATCAAGCAGTTCTACAGACATTTGGAGCACCCACTCATCTGGCTCAGCAGCCTTTTTTTGTAGAGATCTAGGTAAAAGAAAGGTGCTTCCTGTGACACACCCAGGCAGATTTCTAGGCATTCAGACACCTGCTCTGCTGATTCAGCAGCCAGAGTTGCCACACCCTTCCTGGATAGAGATCTTGGTGCAGAGGGACCCTTCTGGTAAATGGTCAGGCAGATCTCCAGGCTTTTGGAACTTGCACTTTCCTGAAACAGCAACTTGAACTTACCTAGACTTCCTGTGCAGAGATCCCGGTGTGAGTGGCCCTATTTGTTCCCTGACCAGCCAGATCTCCAGGAATCCAGAGCACTCATGCTCCTGGATTAAGAGTTTAGCTCATCCTCCATCCCAATGTAGAAATCTTGGGGCTGAGATGATTTCCCAGCCCCATACCTAGGCAAACCACTGGGTACTTGGTGGCTTCCCACTGGATTCTCCCTTAGTGCTGCTGCTTGTGTTTGACATCACACGTCCTGTAGGCAATCCTGCCCAGTCTGCTCCTACCCATCTTGGCCACCACCACCGCAGAGCTGAACAGGGAACTCATACTACTATGCACTCCATGAATCAGCCAATTGCCTGAGGCAACAGACTTTCTCCCGGTAAGCAAGGAGCCAGTATACACCCAGTCACATTGGTCACAGCTGGCTTTTACCTCTCAGTACCATCCGTTGACTTGTAGGTCAAATTGCACAGCTCAATATAAAACCTGATGTCAGAAGTGCATAGAACTGTAGAAGCAAAGCCAAAACACCCTATCCAGAATGCTCTACAGTTACAAACCCTAAGGAGGCAGGAGAGGAAAAGGGAAACAACAACAACAACAACAACAACAAACAGTAATAGTACAGGAAAATAAAGAAAAAGTCCTATCTGAACAAATATAATGACAAAAATTAGAAGTGACAGCATCTTTAGATGAGAAGGAGCCACTGCAAGAATTCTGACAACATTAAAAATCTGAATGTAGTGACACCAACAAAAAACTACACTAGTTCTCCAGCAATGATCCCTAATCAAAATGAAAACAGATAATGAATTCAAAGCATGGATTACAAGGAAGCTCAAAGAGATCCAAGACAAGTTCAAAAATCAATGCTAAGAAATTTCTAAATTGTTCCAGAAAACGAGGGAAGAGAGAAACATCCTAAAAAAAATTAATCAGAGCTTTTGGAATGTAAAAACTCCCTTAAAGAATTTCAAAATGCAATAGAAAACTTTATCAATAGACTGAACTGAACAGAAGAAAGAAGCCCAGAGCCTGAAGACTGGTCTTTTGAACTAAGACAGACAAGAATAAAGAAAAAAATTAATGAACAAAGTATTCAAGAAATATGAGATTAGGTAAAGTGACTAAACCTATGAATTATTGACATTCATGAGAGAGAAGGAGAAAAAGTAAGTTTTCAACCTTGAAAACATATTTGAGGTAACAATTCAAGAAAATTTCCCTAATCTGGTTTGAGAGGTAGACATTCAGATAGAAGAAGTGCAGAGAACAGCTGTGAGAAACTATAAAAATGAACATCAACAAGGCATATAGTCACCAGACTGTCCAAGGTCAATGCTGAAGACAAAAATCTTAAAAGCAGCTAAAGAAAAAGTCAGATTACATACAAAGGAAACCCCATCAGGCTAATGTTAGACATCTCAGTAGAAACTTTACAAGCCAGGAGAGATTGGAAGCCTATTTTTAGCATTCTTAAAGACACAAAATTTCAGTCAATAAATATATATCCTACAAAATTAAGGTTCTTAAGCAAAGAAGTTAAATCTTCTTCAGCCAAGCAATTGCTATGGGAATTAGTTACCACTAGACCAGCCTAACAAGCGGTCCTTAAGAAATGAAAAATGAAACAAATCATTCTACTAAAAAGATACTTGAAATTGTATATTAATTTCAGTGCTATTCACAATAGTAAAGACATGGAATTAATACCAGTTACCTTCAATTGTGGATTGGATAAATAAAATGTGGTACATATACAACACGTAATACACAGACATAGTATTATAGTATTATAGGAAAGAACATAATCATGTCCTTCATTGAAAAATGGATGCAGCTGGAGGCCATTATCCCAGGTGAATTAATGCAGAAACATGAAGCCAAATTCTGCATGTTTTCACTTATAAGTAAGAGCTAAATACTGGGTACTCATGGATAGAAAAAAATGGCAACAATAGAAACTAGGAACTACTAGAGGGGAGAGAATGAGAAGGGGACAAGTGTTGAAAAACTGTTGGATACTATGCTCAGCACTTGAGTGAGGGGATTATTAGTAACCCAATTCTCAGCATCACACAATATACTCAGGTAAGCAACCTGCACATGTACCTCCTCAAGCTAAAATGAAAGTTGAAAAAAAAGCAAATGCATAAAGCCAACAACATATAAAAAGATGCTTGATCTCACCAGTAATCAGGAAATGGTAAATTAATGTCACAATAACTGAGTATTTCATATGTACTTGATTGGTAAAAATACCAAATCATAAATAACAATATTGGAAAATTTGAGAATTAATGGAATCCATTATACATTTTTGTGAGACTACAAATTTGTACAAATATTTCAGGCATACATTTTGTTACTATCTTATAATATGCATTTTGATACTGTGCTAAATATCTACACTCTTATATATACACCCACGAGAAACCAATGCATAAGTATGCAAATGTTCCCTGAATTATAATGACTTGATTTACAATTTTTTAATTTTATGATGGCATAAAAGCCATACTCTTGGTATATAACCAATGCTTCAAGAGGACCCATAGAACCATTCCATTCTGTCTCTTATTTTTAGTACAGAATTCAGTATATTACAGGAGAGAGTTGATACTTTATTGTAAAATAGATTTTTTGTTGGATGATTTTGCTCAACTGTAGGCCAATGTATATGTTCTGAGCGCACTGAGCTATACTACGATAAATCATGATATTTGGAAAGTTAGGTAAAGGAAATGCATTTTTACTTAAAATATTTTCAACTTTTGATGGGTTCGTTGAGATGTAGCTCCATCATAAGTTAAGGTGCATCTGTACTAGGAGGTATGTACAAATATGTTTATCTCATAGCAATAATAATACACAAAACAAGAAAAAAGACAAATGGCCTCATGAAATAATGGATAAACTGGTATATTTACAGACTGGACCATTAGAAAGTAATAAATATAAATTAACTTTAGCTACCTATAATAACATTGATATGTTTTTAAAAATAAAACAAGGGAACATTACAGGGCTATCATTATGCTTGGTAATTGACAACATAGTATTAGATAGGTACTACCAAAACAGTGGATAGATCAGATTTTGTTAATAATTTGTATTTTACATGCCAATTGTAGGAATCTTTAATACTATCGAGAATTTCAAGATTACATAAAGCCCAAGAGAAATTGGTAAATTAGCTAAATCTACCATGGACTTAGAAGTGAAAATTGTGCTCTTTGTACCCCATATTTACCATCTCTGTTGTTTTGAATAAAATGGTCTAACAGACAATCCTAAAATAGTGCAATATTTAAAAACCTAAACCAGCAAAGGATTTATAAGGTAAACTTTGAAGGAATATCAAAAAAGGTAGAAAAAAAGTCAATCATAGAAATTTCATGTAATCTATGGAAAAATATGTCTCAAGAAAAATGAGTAATATTTTCCATGAACTAAACACAGTATAATAAAATATAAACAAGCTAAGTGAATACGGAGTAAGTTTATCACTTGAGAAAATAATGGGAACAATGTGTTAGAGACGCAAGAAGAGACAAGGTAGCAATTTGTTTTTCAAGAGTTCTCACAGAGGAAATGAACTAAATAATTATAAATGTTATGCTTATTGGTGGGTAGATTGTAGTTTTTAATGGCCACTGCAATAAATCTGGCTCTACATATCCTTCCAGAATTCCCCTTTTCTATCCACTTGTGGAGAGTAGTAACAGTTTCTCTCCCCTTGTGACTGGGTAAGAATTCTGACTGCCTTGATGAATAGAATGTGGTAGAATTTTTTGTATGATTTTAAAAGTTATATAATAAAAGACTATATTGAACAGCTAGTTCTTCCTTAGAACAAGTGATCAGGGTACCAGAAAAGTCCAAACTAGCTAATATGGATAGATCACATGAAAAAGACCAAGAAGTATAAGAAACTTAGGTTGTCCACTGGCAACCAGTATCAGCCACCAGACACATGTAAATAAACTCTTTTGACCCTGGCCTTAAGTCTTCAGGTTGAGTCTCCAGTAATTGTGGAGGAGAGTAAAGCTGTCCTCACGATTCCAGGTCTAAATTTCTGATTGACAAACTACTTTATTCCATGGAGTTTTGTGATAGCTTATAAAATAGCTATAGTGACTGCAATGGTTCTTGGTATGTGGGAGTGTATGCTTTCATAAAAATTAAAAATTTGTCAGTGGATACTGGACAGGAAGATGGCCAAAGTCGGCAAGGAATTTGAAGAAATTGTGAGCAAACACCTGGTGGTCTTTGAACAAGTGTGTGAAGGCTTCAATGAAAGTTAAAACTAAGAATTCACTTCTTCTTACTCTTTCTCTCTTTAATTTATTTAATTTTACTTTTTGGTCAACATAGCTAAAGAGTTGTCAATTTTGCTAATTTGTTCAAAGAACCAACATTTCTTTTCATTGACTTTTCTCTATTTGTTTCCTTTATTAATTGTGTTATTTAATTGTTCTTCATTTTATTATTTTCTATTCTAATTTTTATTATTTTCTCCCTCCAGTAGTTTACACGTAACTCCCTCTTTTTTCTTAAGAGACAGAGTTAAGTTTTCCTTTCCAATTTGAATGTCTTTTATTTATTTATACTGTTCGATTGTTCTGACTTAAAATGTTGATACAATGCTAGCTAAATAGCAGTGGTAAAAATAGAAACTTTAGCATGTTTCTTACCTTAGGGGAAAGTTTTTATTTTTTCACTTTTTTTTTTTTTTGGTCACAGAGTCTTGCTCTGTCGCCCAGGCTGGAGCGCAGTGGCACGATTTCGGCTCACTGCAACCTGCGCCTCCTGGTTTCAAGCAATTCTCTGTCTCAGCCTCCCAAGTAGCTGGGATTACAGGTGTTTGCCAGAAGGCCCGGCTATTTTTGGATTTTTAGTAGAGACGGGGTTTCATCATTTTGGCCAGGTATTTTTTCACTGTTGAGAATAAGGTTAGCTTTAAGTTTTCCATGAATATTTTTTATCATGTTAAAAATAATTTTCTTTATTCTTTGTTTTCTGGATGGTTTTATCATGAAAGTGTTGGATGCATATTATAATTAATTATTTTCTTGTCAATTGTTACTGTTAAATAGTACAGTGATTAATATGTGTTTTGAGTATATTGATATAATATTGATTATACTCTTAACAATATAATTTTATATTTTAATAACTGAATTGTTCAATATTAGATTTTAAATAATATATAATGCTTAGATTATATTACATTGCATTTATTCAAATTATCCCTTGTTGAACAATTAGGAAAATTCTTTATTGCTATTACATACATTGTTAGTAAATTTCTCGCAGATTTGAAGTGCTATTTCTTGGTCTTTTTTTTTTTTTAAGGTGAAGTCTTGCTCTATCACCAGGCTTGAGTGCAATGGCGCCATCTCTGCTCACTGCAACCTCTGCCTCTGGGGCTCAAGAGATTCTCATGCCTCAGCCTCCCAAGTGGCTGAGACTACAGGCATGCACCACCATGCCCAGCTCATTTTTG
The DNA here is from genome assembly GCF_000951035.1 of Colobus angolensis palliatus. Classification (NCBI taxonomy): domain Eukaryota; kingdom Metazoa; phylum Chordata; class Mammalia; order Primates; family Cercopithecidae; genus Colobus; species Colobus angolensis. The sequence goes on along the minus strand of NW_012114544.1, from coordinate 5,028,742 downwards.
TATTTTTACTAGAGACGTGGTTTCAGCATGTTGGTCAGGATGATCTCAATCTCTTGATCTCGTGATCTGCCTGCCTCGGCCTCCTGAAGTGCTGGGATTACAGGTGTGAGCCACCACGCCAGGCCTTCTTGCTCATTTTTAAGCTTTTCATACTCAGTACCAAGTTGTCTTCCAGACCATATAAACCAGTATAGACTTTCATATTAACATAGTGTGAAATCACTCTTTAAGATTTTCATTGGGAGCGAAGTACTTGGAAAATGCTTTCTATCGTTTAGAGGGGAAAATGTGGTCTGTAATACTCAATTAAATAAAAAAAAACTATAAATGGAGCATAAACTTACATATAATTTCTATTTGATATTCTTCACGTAAGCCTGAGTGTGGAGATCAGGAACTAAGCCTAAACTTCATGTAGTCCCACTTCTTCATTTTTTCCTACGATAGTGGTACATTAGAATAACTCACTCCAAAAGAGGAAGCTTTTATAATATTCTGTAGTTGAAAGTTTATGAGTAGAAAACATTAATGTTTGTACCTCTATATCTAATTGTATGAACATTAACTATATCATATGAGCCCCGTTTTCACTCAAGAATGCATATGAGAAGGGAAACAAGGGCTCAATTAATGTTTTATATGATACCACTGACTCATTGAAACATATATATATTATTCATAGATACAACATATATATATATTTTAACATATATATTTCAACACATTGTGATCTTTGATAATCTGTTGGATTACTTGAGGCCAACTAGACTCATGAAGGCCAAAGAACATTAACAGGTTTTATTATGATACCAAATATTATTTTTTAAAAATGTTTTGGCTAGCTTTAGCAATTATTACCTTGCCATATCTGGTATTAATTGCTTACATTTGATGTCATACTCAATTTAAACTTTACATTTCTTCTGTTTATTTTTATATAAATATTATTGCTTACATATTTACATTCTAAAGTAAAATTAACATTACGTAGAACATACATTCAATGTATTAGAAACGTATCAGTTAATTTTGTTTTAACAAATAATTTTTTAATATTCAAAACTCTAAGTTAAAAGCAACACACACTACCATATTATAGAGTTTGAAAGTGTTAAGTTCTTGAAATCTAGTTTTGTGATTGGGGTAATTATTCAGCTCAATCTCTTTGGTAAATTCAGGTATATATGTATGTATGTGTATGTGTATGTGTATGTGTAAAATCTTGAGCAAGTTGCTCTTCAGATTTCAGGAGAAAACTGTGAAGTATTGAACACATTGCTTGGTACAAAACAAGAGCTTAATAATTTTTAGTTTTCATGAATATCTTCTGCATGTTCTTTATTATAAAGTAATTTGTCATAAACTATATAATGTACTTTATATAATACTTAGCATTAAATATATTATGTTCTTTCTTATTGTGATGAGCAGTACTAGACACATCAATCACTTCTTATTTGTATTTTCTATTAGAAATACTAGATAAACCCCCAAAAATATTTTAAGCATGGCACTTTTTACCTCTTTTTTAAATGTGAGAGAAAATCTTTTTTCAAATATCACGTCACTATAAATAGTTTAAAACATTTTTACCAACAAAAGGAGTTAAAAGGATTAAATATATTTGAGAAAAGAAAATAAGAGCTGAGAAATGTGCACTGAATGGCTCTGACATGTATATTATCTTACCTGGAATCATTTCATTATGAGGCCTAAAAAATTAGCTGTTCTTTGGGGCTTAGTGAACATAGCTCTAATTTCAGCTTCTAATTTCAGGTTCTCATATATAATTACTCTCTCTATGAGTGTTGAGTGGAGGGTTTTTGTTACCTTGGGTATGAGCTTTAATTTAAATCTTCAGATTTCCAAAATTCTAATTTAAACTGTAAAGCAGCACAGCTATGATCAGATTGTTCTCTTGCAAATGGGGTTTATAATTTGCAAATCCCAAATGAAACAAATCATTTAGCAGAAATTAAAGAAACAGTTAGTCCAGGCTGTTAAAAAATGGAAAGAAGGAAAAGAAAAACTTAAATACTATTCTGAGAACCTAATCAAGAAGAACTACAGAGTTACTCTTGAATTATATGCCCAATGATGATTTAACTCTGATCCTTTTGAGAAATATTAATAAGTAAGTTAAAGAAATGGCAAAATGAGAGTAGTCTGAAATGTTAGTATTATGTAGTTGATTTTTATAGTTTATATTGAAGAGAAAGGATCTTTGCCTCTTCAGATATAGCACAAGTTAGATGCCATTGCTACTGTAGTAGAGAAGAATTCTCTATCTTCCATATTCAATTCTCCATGGTTCCTAAAATATTAGCTATCAAAAATTACTAGTGCTTTATAATTGTCTTCATTCTTTTTATATTCTGCACATATGGAAGAGCTATTTGCCCTAAAATTGATGACAACAATCTACTTCACTCAGATATAGAAAAGCAGTAAGATATTCTTTATTTTTCAGTCAAAATTAACAATATCTGTTTGAAAGGAAATCACCTCGTGAGAATATAGTGAGTCTAAGATTGTGAAGGAAGGAAGAACAAAATCAAATCAGGAGGCAGCTTGAAAGCTCTTTTAAGACAGGCAAAGTGGGGGCATTCTTACTTATGTAGCTTTAGGTAGAAGTGAGCTGACATAGAGATTATCAAGATAGACACATTGCCTTAATCTTAGCTTATCTTTCCTAGCGATGCATGTGTTGACTTTAATATTTATAATGGAAGGCTGTTGCACAAAGTGGATCTTTTTTGACAATGAATAGTTATCACAAACATTAACCTACTCCATATAAAGTCTATAGCAATTTCAATTGTTTCAAAAGCCACAAAT
>NW_012114544.1:5016937-5024966 GCF_000951035.1 Colobus angolensis palliatus | reverse complement strand
GAACTTTAGTCCTCTTTGCATGAGAAATATAATTTGATTATCCTGAGCCTGGAGATGAAGGTGAAGGATACAGGGTAGGATCATTCATAAAACCTACAAAGAGTGGATTATAGAGGAATAGCCCTAATCCAGAATGTCTTTATCTTGTGTATGCCACATGAAAATGATATGAAGCTCTATGTGACAAATTAATAATTCAGCATAAAAATATTAAAAAGAGTTAGTACTCCTTCTTTTGGATATCAAGACTCATGCAACATTTTGTGTTCCTTACTTCATTTTTACTTTTTATTCCAGCTTACCCTACCTTATCCTTATTTATATAACCTCTTTATTAATTTTATGGCATATATATTTTTATTAATTATCCTCAAAATTGTTTTTCAGAAAATAATGTGTATTTTGACTTACTCATTTAAAAATAAATTTAAAAATACAGTTGAGTGTATTTAAAAACATTAACATAGCATCCAAGAGTCATTTCTAAATTAAAAGTAATGATTCTATATAGGTATGACATGCAATATTTGCCAATGCTCATTTCAAATGCATGTATGCATGTTGACAAAGGGTTAAAAAGGTGGTAGGAGTTTATTTTTGTATATTTTTAATTGATAGTCTTCTCCATAGATGATGTCTTCTAATTACTATTATGTTTAATCAAAGCTTTCATAAAATATTCTACCACATAGGTAATTTATATAATCAAGCACTTTTGTGAATCCATTTAATAATATTCAATATAGCACTTTATACAACATGAGGACTTTCTAATTAACAATAACAGAAAATAAATGGCTATTAATGTTTTGTCATGATGAGGTTCATCTAGGTATAACATATTTCTAATAATGTAATTCAAATGTCAATAATTTGGTTCCAAATTTTTAAATCTATTGGTTGAACATTGACAAGCAGAATTATGGCAACAAAAACTAAAGATGGATGTTTTCTTATTGTCCAAGTCTTGAAATTTTTATTAAGATCCTTAGTTCTATCTCCCACTAAAACATTAATGCTGCTTCTTCAAAACACCACATGATAAACTTTCAGTTAGAAATATACACAGATCAGACCCGGGAGCGGTGGCTCATGCCTGTAATCCCAGCACTTTGAGAAGCTGAGGCGGGTGGATTGCTTAAGGTCAAGACCAGCCTGGCCAACATGGTGAAACCCTGTCTCTACTAAAAATACAAAAATTAGCCAGGCATGGTGGCGTACGTCTGTAATCCCAGCTACTTGGAATGCTGAGGCCGGAGAATCGCTCGATCCCAGGAGCCAGAGGTTTCAGTGAGCCGAGATCGCATCACTGCACTCCAGCCTGGGTGACAGAGTGAGACTCTGTCTCAGAAAACAAAAAACACACGAAGACAACCTAGGCTTTGATAAACTTTACTATTTACTATTAGACCTCAGGACAAGTAACCCAGAAAAATATGCCTTCTCCTAAGAAAGAAGTAAAACTAACTCCAGCTTTTAATAGGCAGCACATCTCTAAGGAATTACCATGATGTATACTTCTCTACCAATGAGCACTTTGGCCCCACTTTCCTTTATCTGTTACTTTTTCTTTAATCTTAGGAAATATAACATTCGAAGTCAGGGCAACTATGGAAATACAAATGAGATGTTAGGAGAAGTAATGCAGCTGTGTGTAAACCTGGAAAATTCAGCTCCAGCAGCCTGCCTTTGCCCTGCTCATCCCCCGCCATGATTCTCACCTCAGAGTCCCTTTTCTGAATTCATGATTCTGTTGATGACACATACTGAGGGTGAAGATTTGTCCACAGCTCATAAATTGCACATGGTTAAGGCTGCAGCAGACATAAAAGGTGTTAAGAATTAGAGATTTTAGTTCTTTCAAACCCACTACTAGATATAATGTCTGATAATTCTTACAATAAATTGACAAGTGAGAAAACTTAAAAAATAGAAAAATATTATTTGTATGATGATATTTTATCATTATATATTTCAGATAAATAAGAATGAAAAATATCATTATGTCTTAACAAAATTCACCACAATAAAATGAGGTGGCAAAGAAAACTAAGTAAAAAAAACAAGAAAAAGTCGATTTTAGTTATTTTGCCCTCTGACATTAAAAAAAACATAGAAATGTTAAGTGAACTTTTATTTTCCTTAAAAGGTAAGATAATCTTGTGTTTATAAGCCACAAATATCATATATCTGGCCATATAAGCTGAAAATTATTTTGAAACAAGTTCAAAAAGACCATATAAGTTAAATATAATCAATACTTTAGATATTATTTTTTTCTTATGTATGATAGTGAATTACACTCTATTTTCACATATGTATACTTTGTGACAAAAAAGTAGAATAGTTTAAAATTTTAATTTTAAATTTTATGTAGCATGTTGTAAATTGAATGCTAAGAATTTAGGGAATATATTTTTCAGACTACCTGTGTCTATTAACCATGTTGATTTTTGACCGTTTACTTTGGTTCTGAGCAGCAAGGGTTAGACTCTAAACCAAACTGAAACGTCAGTATCAATAAAGCAAACCTTAAGTATTCACCATAATCCACGCTCTACAGTAAGTCATTTATATATTTTTTAAAATTGTGAGATATACAACTCATTAAGACTACACAAAACATATCTGTAATTCCAAAAATAATTATAAAGCAAAAACCTATCCATATCATTAATAACATATTTATATGCACTGCTACTCCTTACCCTAAAATGACAAAATTTTGAAAATCTTAGAAGTATTATTAATAATTTTACACCTAAACTACATTATCCAAAGCAATGTGGTTTTTGTTTAGTTGTTCTCTTCACCCAACTCTGTGACTTAATGTTTCCAAGTTCCCTTTCCGATCTTCCCTACTCTTTTGTCATTATCTGAATCCCACTTCGTTTTTGCATAAAGGACATGAAACTTTTCTCTTCCTTTGAAAAACTGCCTTTCACTTTATATCCTGTCTTTTCAAATTTGAACAGTGACTCTACTTCTGTGATTGCCAAATGTCTTTTGAATCGTTGATTTCTATCTTCAATTAATTATTTGTATTATTCTACACACAAGCACACATGCAGACATATTGGTATCTTCAACTTTAATAATACACTCTTTTGACCTCAACTATCTCTTAGCTGCTATCCCATTTCTTTGCTTCTATTCACGGTAAAATATCAAAATATTTGTTTATATTTACCAATTCCAGTTCAAATTTCCCATTTTCTATTCTTCTCTTTAGTTCACTCAAAATTACCTTTAATCCGTATTGTTTTCATTAGAACTGCTGTGATCAAAGAAAACTCTACTTCAAATCCTTGAAGAAATTTTTCTATATTATTTTCTAAGGGCTTTGTTTTTGTTCCTACATTAAATAGGTGAATTACATCAAATGAAGTTTTGTGACTAGTGTAAGGAAAAAAAAAATTCACTTTTAAAAACATAGATACTTAATTACCAATTTTAGTTATTGAAATGCCTGTTGTTTGTCCACAGCTTGCATGTGCAAAAGGTGTTTTATAAATTAAATGTTTATATACAGTTCACTCTTTCTTAAATCTCTGTTTTGTTCTATTGACTTATAGTTGTAATAATATGAAACTTAATTGCCAAGTTTCTAATGAGTCATAATATCTGAAAATGTAACTATTCACTATTGTCTTAAGATTTTTTGATAGTCTTTTTTTGCATATTAAATTTAGAATATTATTTATCAATTTTACCTCAATATCCCAATATAATTTTGATTGAGATTAAATTGAATTTATAGGTCAGTTGATGTAAAATTGATAGAGAACTATAATAGGGCTTTCTAATCCAGGAACAGGATAAATCATGCCAATTATTAAGATCTAAAATTAATTCATGTAATATATTACAGTATTCTATATAGGCACCTTAAACATTTTTGTTGGAATAATTTCCAGTATTTGCTATTTTTTAAGATAATTTTATATCTTAAAATTTTAAAATTTTTATAAGAATGTACTAGGTGTATGTTTTTATGGGGTACATGATGTATTTTGGCACAAAGATACAATGTGTAATAATCACATCAGGGTAAATGGAGAATCTATCACCTTAAGCATTTACCATTTCTTTACGTTACAAACTCTACCATTAAACTCTCTTAATTATTTTAAAAATTACAATAAATTACTGTTGATTCTAGTCATGCTGTTGTGCTATCAAATATTAGATCTTGTTCATTCTATATAACTCTAATATCATACCCATTAATCATCCCCACTTCCCTATCCCTGACCATGCTTCCCACCCTCTGGTAACCATCATTCCACATTGTATATCCATGAGTTTGACTGTTTTCATTTTTAACTCCCACAAGTAAGTAAGAACATGTGGTTTGTCTTTCTATGCCTGGTTTATTTCACTTATAACGTCCTCCAGTTCCATCTGTGTTTTTGCAAATGACAGAATCTCATTATTTTTCATGGCTGAATAGTACTCCACTGCACATATGTACCACATTTTCATTAGACATTCATCTGTTGATGGTTGCTTACGTTGCTTCCCAATATTGACTATTCTGAATAGTGCTGCCATAAATATGGGAGTGCGGATATCTTGTTGATACATTGATTTCCTTTCTTTTGGGTAGACACCTAGAAGTGGGATTGCTAGATCATGTGATAGTTCTATTTTTAGTTTTCTGAGGAAACTCCATACTGTTCTCCATAGCGGTTATGCTAATTTACATTTCAACAAATAGTGTACAAGGCTTCCCTTTACTCCACATCCTCACTAGTAGTATTCATTATTGCCTGATTTTTGAATAAAAGCCATTTTAACTGGGGTGAGATATTTCATTGTAGTTTTGATTTCCATTTTCCTGATGGTCAATGATGTTGAGCACCTTTTCATATACCCGTTTGCTCTTTGTATGTCTTCTTTTGAAAAATATCAATTCAGATGTTTTGCTTATTTTTAAATTGGATTATTATATTATTTTCCTATTGAGTTGTTTCAGCTCCTTATATATTCTGCTTATTAATTCTTTGTCAGAGCAGTAGTTTGCAAATATTTTCTCCCCTTCTCTGGTTTGTCTCTTCACCTTATTAATTGTTTTCTTTGCTGAGCAGAGGCTTTTAAACTTGATGTGATCCCATTTGTCCATTTTTGCTTCAGTTGTCTGTGTTTGTCGGGTATTACTTAAGAAATATTTGCCCAGACCAATGTCCTGGAGACTTTCCCCCAATGTTTTCTTATAGTACTTTCATAGCTTGTGGTCTTAAGATTTAACTCTTTAGTTCATTATTTGATTTTTTATATGGTGAGTGATATGGGGTCTCACTTCATTCTTCTGCTTATGGATATTCCATTATCCCAGCCTCATTTATTGAAGAGACTTTCCTTTCCCCAATGTATGGTCTCAGCACCTTTGTTGAAAATGAGTTTACTGTAGTTGTATGGATTTATTTCTGTATTCTCTATTCTGTTCCATTGCCCTGTGTCTGTTTTTATGCCAGTACCATGCTGTTTGGTGACTGTATCTCCAAAGTATAATTTGAAGTCAGGTAATATGACTCCTCAAATTTTGCTCTTTTGGTCCAGGAGAGCTTTTGCTATTGTGGGTCTTGTGTGGTTTCATATAAATATTAGGATTATTTCTGCCATTTCTTTGAAGAGTATTATTGGTATTTTGATAGGGATTGCATGGAATCTTTAGATTGCTTTGGGTAGTATGGATATTTTAAAAATATTGACATCTTCCACTTCATATACATAAAATATTTTTCGATTTTTTGTGTTCTCTTTTTTGCATTAATGTGTTACAGCTCTTATTCTAGAAATCTTTCACTCTTTTGGTTATGTTTACTCCTAGTTATTTATTTTTTGTAGCTCTTGTTAATGGGATTACTTTCTTGCTTTCTTCTTCAGATTGTGCACTGTTGGCATGTAGAAATGCTACTGATTTTTGTATGTTGATTTTGTATTCTGAAACTTTACTGAATTTTCTTATCAGTTTTAACAGTATTTTGGTGGAGTCTTTAGGTTTTTTGAAATGTAATATATTATCTGCAAACAAACAATTTGACCTTTTCCTTTCCAATTGAATACTGTTGTTTTTTTTTTTCTTTATCTTGTCTGGTTGCTCTAGATAATATCTCTACTACCATGTTGAATAACTGTGGTAATAGTGGGAATTCTTGTCTTGTTGCAGATCTTAGAGGAAAGACTTTCAGTTTGTACCTGTTCAGTATGATACTAGCTGTAGGTCTGTCATATATAGTTTTTATAGTGTTGAAGTTTGTACCTTCGATATCCTACTTTATAAAACTTTTATCACAAAGAGATGATAGATATTATCAAATGCTTTTTCAGCATCAGTCAAAATGATCATATGGTTTTTGTACTTCAGTCTACTAATGTCATGTATTACATTGACTAATTTACATATGTTAAACCATCCTTGCATTCCTGGGATAAATCCCACTTGGTCATGCATGATGAATGAGCTTTTTATGTCTTGTTGAATTTGGTTTGATGGTATTTTCTTGAGGACTTGTGCATCTATGTTTATTAGAGATCTTAGCTTGTAGTTTTCTTTTTTTTTTATGTAACCTTGTCTTGTTTTGGTATCTCGTAGGATAAGTTTGGAAGTATTTTATCTACGCGTATCATTTGAAATAGTGTATGTAGGATATGTGGTTCTTTAAATGTTTTGTAAAATTCAGCAGTAAAGCTGATTTGGTTTGGCTCTGTGTCCCCACCCAAATCTCATCTTGAATCCCAATCCCCACATGTTGGGGCAGGAGCCTGGTAGGAGATGATTAATTCATGGGGTAAACTTCCCCTTGCTGTTCTCAAGATAGTGAGTGAGTTCTCATCAGTTCTGGTTGTTTCAAAGTGTGTGGCATTTTCCCCTTCTCTCTCTCTCTCTTTCTCTCTCTCTCTGCCTCCTGTCACTATGTGAAGAACGCGCTTGCTTCTCCTTCACCTTCTGCCATGATTATAAGTTTCCTGAGGCCTCCCAGTCATGCTTCCTGTTAAGCCTGCAGAACTGTGGGTTAATTAAACCTCTCTTCTTCATAAATTACCCAGTCTCAAGTAGTTATTTATAGCTGCCTGAGAACAAACTAACAGAGAAGCCACTGGGTACTGAGCTTTCCTTTCCTGGTGGAATATTTATTATGGCTTTGATGTAATTACTTATTAGTGATGTGTTCAGGTTCAATCTTGGTAGTTTGTATGTGTCTAGGAATTTATTTACTTATTTTAGGTTTTCCAGTTTATTGGCGTATAGTTAAAGGAAAGAAGTCCAAATCCAGACTTCAAGAGAAGGTTCTTGGATCTTGCACAAGAAATAATTTAGAGCAAAGAAGGTGACAACTTGGAAGAAGTTGCCTTACATATTTGGCTGACAAAAGGAAAAAAAGGTAACAAGGGGAGGCGAAAGGCCTTCCAGAAACACAGAGAGTTGGAAAATCAGAAGACATATGAAAGAACTCCTTCCCTACTGCAAAGAAAGCTCATTAGCCATTCCAAACCCTCATTTCTTCTGTATATAACAGTTACTTTTTATGCAGGATCAAATATTACAAGAAATGAATAAAAAACAGAATGAAATATTTATACAGAATTATTTTAAAAATTAAAATAAACAAAAAATTATTTTAGTTCATGAAAAATATCTCCACTCAAAACAAGCAACCACACAGAATATAATTCTAACACCTTCTAATGTAAAATAACTTTTCCAAAACAATCATTTATATATATATATTTATAAACAAATTAATTTAAAAAAGGAAAATTGACAGAAAACATGTTGAATTTAAAAGAGAATTGATGAAAACCAGGAAATAAAGAAAATGACAAAAAAAACCTTGATAATAAAGACTAAATTGTACTAAAAATTAACACAGAAATTAATGATGTAGAATGATAACAAGTGAATTAATTAATATATAAAAATGCTGGGTTCTTGACCAAATTAAAATGTATACACAAATCACAAGGAATCTTAATTTAAACCTATATGTAAACATATAGAAATGTAAAAATATACGTATAAATA
>NW_012114544.1:4968999-5016887 GCF_000951035.1 Colobus angolensis palliatus | reverse complement strand
ACTAAAATGTACTAAAAATTAACACAGAAATTAATGATGTAGAATGATAACAAGTGAATTAATTAGTATATCAAAATGCTGGGTTCTTGACCAAATTAAAATGTATACACAAATCGCAAGGAATCTTAATTTAAACCTATATGTAAGCATATAGAAATGTAAAAATATACATATAAATACATATAAATTGAAATATGCAAAATGAAACTGATGGCAAGAAAATAATGATTGAAAGAGAAGCACAATTTCAAACAAAATTACTTTGTGCAATTCAATGCAAATGGTTTTGAAAAGCTAGATAAAATGGATAATTTTCTTATAAAATACAATTATCAAAATTGGCAATAGTTTTTGAAAAAGAAAGTTTTGATAGACCAATTTCTCCTAAATAGAGAAATATGTCTGATGACTGCCAATTACTTTTTAGGGGAATTTTGATGATGATTTATTTATTTTTGTTGACTTCTAAACTTTCTATTAAAAATAGCTGTCTTCCTGTTGCTCCATTGAAGAAATATTTTGTTTTTCCTCTAACTTTTTCTCATTCAGTTGGTTCAGATTTGGTATGCTTGATATTGTTCTTACATATTGTAACATCAATTGTATCTGTAGTTTGCTGTCTTTCACCAGATTTCAAATTTTATCAGTCCTTATTCCTTGAAGCATTATTTCTGCATTCTCTCTACCTTCTCTGTCCCCGGTATTTAATTTTCAGGTGTGTTAGGCATTTTTGTATTATCTCATATAATTTTTATCATTTTCTCTGTATGTACATTTTATTTTTGTTTTTCCATAATTTAATCTGGATGCATTCTTCTCACATTCCCTTTTTGCTCATTCTCCTTCATTTACTATCACTTCTCAGGCTTTTGGCTAAATCCAGTACAATACTTGCTCTTTTAGTTACTTATATTGATTAAAGATTCATAAAGATTTTGCTGTAATTATTATAATTTTCCAGCTATAGAATATTCATTTGGTTCTTTTTATATGATTTCTGTTGTTTAATTCCCAAATTGTTCAGAGTTACTTTTAAGTACTGATCCGAAAATTTCAAACTAAATATTTATTCCAGAGGATGATCATTTGCCAGCATTTCAATGACTAATTCTCCTTTATGATCTCCATAAATATTCTTGGGGACGATTGTTATGGTTGCTAATTACTCTTTCTGCTTCCCTTACATTTGATTTCGCAGAATTGACAGCATTATCTATTTAAAACATTAAGGATATCATGTCGCTTCCTCACAAAATATCCTCCAGTAATTCTCTACATACTAGAGTAAAAACCATATGTCTTTTAATGGTCTCCAAGACCCTACAGTGTCTGGCATTTTAGTAATCCCATGACTTCATCTCTTACTGTCTTTTCCCTTGCTCTCTATGGTTGTGTCCTGTACTCCTTAGTGTTCTTCAAATACAGCTGAGGACTTGGCAATGGCTATTTTCTAGAATGATCTTCCCCCACCTATCCACATAGCTCACCTCTATCAGTTTTTGATTAAATTACATATTCCTGATGAGGTCTACTCTGGATACACCTTAAAAAAATTATAGTCCTACCACCAACCTTGATGCTTCTAAACTTTAATTATAATTATAAATTATGTAATATGTTAATTATCTGTCTCAGTAATAAAAGCACTCAAATAGCAGGATTCATGTTATTTTACTATATTATTGTTTTTAATTCACAAAATAATCCTTATTTTATTTTTGAAGAAACTTAAGTGCAGGAAATTTAAGAAACATTTTCACTATCACTCAGCTCTGAGTTTCAAAGACGGAATTCAAGCACAGTCTTTTTGTCTATTCCCTTAATTATGACTGTATATTACCTCTAATATGGAAGGTTACCACAGATTATAAACACAGTGGGTAAAGAACTGGAACGCTATTCATTGGATTATGCACATCACCCCTTGAACAATAGCTGCAACACTGGGGACAGAGCAGATAATTGTTTATTATATTGAGGTATATGGGGAGTCTGGGTTATTTAAATTTGTTTATTAAAAATTTTGTAATGGATGTTTCTAAGAGTATGTAATATGAAATACCTAAAAAAAAGCAAAAGATATTATTAGGATTCACTAAAGAAGTAAAAACGCATTAAAATTATTATAAGAGCAGACTTGAGGGAAAGAAACATCATTGAAGGTGTATATATGGTTGAAAATTTTTATAATGATGTATTTGAGCAGTCTTTTTTATCATTATATTAAAATATGATCAATATATAAAAATATATTAATAATTAATTTTCTCATAAAACTGTGAATAAAAAATTTAAATGCACTGTTAAGAAAGCAGCATATGAATCAAATTATAAATTATTTGAGACCTCTCAAAACTGTCAGACCATTGTGGAATCTCAAAGTCATTTTCACAGTCTCTGTCATATTTTACTTATGTCAAATTTATAATTTAAATGGTGCAAAATCTATACTGATTTAAAAAACATCAAATGAGTTTATTTTCTTTCTTATGATGTATAATTAATCCCAGTATGAACATATGTGAAATATATTTATACAAAAGGATCTTATTCAAAATTGATATTTGATTATTTTGGAAAAATATTTATTTTAAGGACAGTAAAATTAGTTATATAATATATAATACATTGTACAAGGAACTCTACTTTAACTCATCTCAATTTCCCTAAGCATCATTTACAACCCACTGAATGAAAATACTTTAATAGAAATATCTTCTAAATTATATATTTCAAAATAACATGTTATGTATTACATGGTATCAAAAACAGAAATAAAAGAGAATGAAAAATGAGAGGACAAAGCAAAAGGTTTCTTGTCTGTTATGCAAAATATTGTGGTAATGTTAGTGTATGTTTACAATGCATCCATTCACAAGGAGGGGAACACAATGATTATAAGAATTAAAAGGAATTTTGATGTCGAAGAAGGATGGAAGAGAAATAAAAATATCAGGTTTTGCTGCACAATAATCAATCATTAACTCCTAGTGAAACAGAATAAAATATACATTCATTTTAAATTCGTGTGGGGGTAGCTGGGCATCTTTAGGTTGAGCTCAACTGGACGGTGGTAGAACAACTTTGCTAAACCTTTCTTTATTCTTGGTCCTGTACTGAAGGGCCAGCAACTACCCATGGGAAGCTTTTATCATGGCAATAACAGAAATACAAAAGTGCATGCATGCTAGTAAATTTTAAATTCTGTTTGAAAGAATTTTTAAACTCTAGATACGCATTGAATTGCATCAAGTTATTTTTCTGCAAAACTAAGTTTGTCAGATTATTTTTCTGCTAATTTAATTTCTACTGTTCATTCACATTGTAATAATAATATGAACCAGATTCAACATGATATAATGTCCTTTTTAAAAATCTATTGCTCAGTTCCATTTGCTAGTATTTTGCTGGTAATTTTTGTGTCTTATCTCATAAGAGAGATGGCTTATAGATTTCATTTTCTCTATTATCCTTTGTGGAATTGGGTGTCAAGGTTATGTAATCTTTATGACTTTAGAATATTTGAATAGCATAGCATTCTGAGCTAGTAAAATTACAAGCGCCGCACAGAATCACATGTTAAAATCGCCAGTATAAAGGCTTATTTTGTTTCCAAAATTTATATTTTCTAATATTATTCTTCAAATTTGTATAAAGTCTACTAGGATTAAAATTTTTAAAGATTTTTTGATCTTTAAGAGTGATTCCCCTTTAACAGCAGAAAAGGCAACAAACACATTTATAGCATGGCAAAAAACTACAAGCAAAATTGACTGACTGATTATGTAATGACCTCTTCTCTTTCATCTGCTCTAATTCTGATCCCTGAAATGTCAGCCTAACTTTGAACTCTGCCTCTTGGCATTTCTGCCTCTTATTTTCATTTTGTGTATAATTTGACTCCACAAATAATATATCTATGTTGACTAATTACTAACTTCCACAGAAGAATTATATTCTTTCTCCTTTCCTGACTTGTCTAGTTTTATTTTTTCTTGAAATTTGGGATTTGTTTTCTATATAAAAGAAATGTGTAAAACATACATATATGTATGTTATATGCATATAACAATATATGTATATTTATTACATGCATATAAGAATATATATATATATAAAGTGTGCATGTGTATGTATATATGTCTGTGTGCAAAACTCTGCAAAAAATTCCCACGTGGAAATCCTAGTAAACCTATACTGCAATGACAAAAAGCCACTAGTCACAGTGGACTGTAAAGAAGGTAGGAAGATTAATAACATTGAAACAGAAGTAAAATTTGTAGGTGATGTAAGTGGTCTGTGTCTATATCAATACATGGGTGTACACATTTATCAAAACTCACCAACTCTAAACATAAGTACATTTTATTGTTTGTAAGCTACACTTCAATAACGTGAATTAAAAATGGAAAATGTTTCTATTTTGGGGTTTATTCGCTAGTAATGCACCAGAAGCTGTAGTCAAACTAGTGGCAGTATTCTTTGAGGTATACAGCATGTTATGGAAGAAATCCATTAATGTGAAATTAATTAACGATGTCCCTCCCCTGCTTTTTTGTCTTACTCTGCCACCCAGACTGGAGTGCAGTGGCCTGATTTCAGCTCATTGCAACCTCTGCCTGCTGTGTTCAATCTATTTTTCTACCTCAGCTTCCTGAGTAGCTGGGATTACAGACATGCACCACCACGCCTGGCTAATTTTTGTATATAGATAGATAGATAGATAGATAGATAGATAGATAGATAGATAGATAGATTTTTTTTTTCTTAATAGAGATGGGGTTTCATCATGTTGGCCAGGCTGGTCTCGAAATCTTGACCTCAGGTGATCCACCTGCCTCGGCTTCCCAAAGTGCTGGGATTACAGGTGTGAGCCACTGCCTGGCCAAAGATGTCCTTTTTTAAAAACTTGTCATTAATAGACGACTTCTCTACGTAGCATTGATTAATAAATTTTATTCGGCCAACTTCATACTCATGGCATTTGTAGTAATGGAATTCAATTGAAGTTAATTTGGGTAGGATGTTATGAAACTTTATTGGAAAATATTGCCTCATTCTAGGAGGTTGACTTGTCGTCCATAGATTATTTCAGCATAAAATCATTCACATTAAAAAAAGAATAGCTAGCTTTGTTGGATGTGTGATTACCAACATAGAAAATTGCAAGCACACCTCACCTTTTCAGCCCTTGGCACAATTGATTAACTTTCTAAACTAATTACTATCCGCCAGCTAATATGTCAGCCGTCTAGGTTTACCTACTATTGAAGACAAACCAGTGACTTCAGAAAATATACTCCCATTTGTATATGATTAAAATATATAGACCGTGTAAACCCAATTATTCTTGAAATGTAAAGGATACATTAAAATCTCTTAGTACAACTGATACTATAGAGATTTATCAACGAATCTACCATGCAATTTAGCATGCAAGAACATAGGCCAGGCAGAATGTAAGAAAACAAGATAGCTCACAAAAACAATATTCCACACAGAACACTTATTCTTTCCGTCTTTAGGTTGCTCTTTTAAACTAGAGGTCAGCAAACTTTATACAGAACCAGAGAGTAAATATTTTATGCCTTGCAGGCCATATTTTATTTGTCACAACTACTAAACTCTGCCATTGTAGCATGAAAGCGGTCAAACAAAAATTACTTTATTTTCAGGCTTTCCTTCCAGGACTTATTTTCTATCCCATGTTTTGTGTGTGTGTGTGTGTGTTTATTTCAGTTATATATTGGTTTTCTTTTCACAGTGGAGTGCTAGTAACAAATTACTGAATGTAGCTGTGTTCCAGTAAGAATTTAGCAGCAAAAGTAGGAGACTGGCCAGAGTTAGCCCCTAGGCCATAGTTTACTGAACTCTGTTCTAAATTATCATTAGAAAACTAATGACACTCAAACATTCTACTGGGCCAATATCCTTTCTGCTTGCCTCCCATAAATTTAGAAATATTTACAGATTATTTTAGTACCAGAACTGATAAATCAATGATGTTGCAATTATAGAAGCTATGTTCCATCCCTTATTAGTAAAATAAATTAAGAAATGAGTTTAGGAAATAGGTAATTATACTTTATAAAATGATGAGGTGAATTTTTATGACAGAGAAGTGTTGCAATCTCTGAAGTGGTCTCCAATACATGGCATCTCTTAATTTCAGCCATGTTCTTTAGATATGAGAAATATACCTAAGGGATCAAGATAAAAATGAAAATGTCAAATACAGTTTTGACAGAGATCAGGTAGAAGGACACAGCTTAATGAAGAAACCAGATGGTTCTGCTAAGTACACATGAGAATTAAATATATTTATCCACCTTCAAAAAGTGTCACTTAATGTAACGTGGATTTGCCCTTTTGGAGCAGAGCAAAGCAGGATCTCCATCTATATGTACTTAACTGCAAGAAAAAAAGAGGCTTGAGATGAGATAAGCATGACTAGCTACCCCTTCCAAATTTGCGTATCTAAGCATTCTTTTTACTTTTCAGAATCAAGAGTGATTATAAAGGAAGACGGAAGTATTCCCACTAATAAATGAGATTAAATATC
This sequence comes from Colobus angolensis palliatus, assembly GCF_000951035.1. Taxonomy (NCBI): domain Eukaryota; kingdom Metazoa; phylum Chordata; class Mammalia; order Primates; family Cercopithecidae; genus Colobus; species Colobus angolensis. Next base: position 5,010,325 of record NW_012114544.1, on the reverse strand, counting down.
TTATTTAGTACTAATATATTTGACTTTCTTCTTTGACAAGGACACTATTTTCAATATCTGAACTTCAAAGACTGCTGTTTGAAAGTTATGTGTTTAGTGAATTTTTCAAAAATGATTAATCTCTGGTGGATTCTAAATACCTCTTTTCTATCATTACATTCATAGTCAATAGGCACATCAATGCCATTTTATTTTCATGACTATACACTGCTGATTGTAATGCACTCGTTAGAGATTTATGTAGAATAACATTTGATTCCCTAAAATATTCTACTCTAACGTAAAACTAGTTGAGTTCTGATTTCTGCAATTCTGGAGGGCTATCAAAACATAATTTTTTTTCTCCTTGTTGTGTTAAATAGTACTTCTCTTTTATACATTCTGAAATTTGATTAGTAAAATATGCATATTATAAATGTTAGAAATAATAAATAAGATGTCCTAATTTTATGCTGATATGTGGATTAGATAAATAATAGAAACATTTTCCAAGTTAAATGTCTAGCTTTAACTTTAGACATGTAAAGTAGATATATCTTATAAGTAAATACATTTTATTGCTTTTATTACTTTTTCTCCTGCTTAAAATATAAACAATTAAATCAAAATAACCCTGAGAAAACAGACTAGCAGAAGATCCAAAAGAAAATCTTGGAAGTAAATTAAAGAAATTAAAATTTTTGTTTGAATGCATGTAAGGGAGTTCATATTTTTGCCTTAATTAATCAACATTAATTTTTTGGATATCTGTTTTACTTTTTTTCCAAGTTTTCATTAAACTACTATTTCTTTTGAGATATTTTTGATTGAAGATGATGCTACCTTGATCAGAGTATATTTGTATAAACTGACAACTGGGAAAACATTTTGTATTTTCAATTCCAGATATTTTAAACGTTCAGGTTAGATAAGATATTAATGGAATTATGGTGAGTGATATGACCTTTAGATTATTTTATGTAACCCATGATTTTTATTATAATGCATTCAGTAAACATGTTTTTGAGAGCCTTTGTTTAGGTGGCCTTTATACTTGGGAGTCTACACTCCTGAGATTCAGTAAGTCATAAAAAAAGGTTAAAATAGAACACAAACAGTTATGAATAAAATGACATGAACATGAAGGGATTATTAAAAATGAATCATAGTCCTTACATAAAAGACTTGATTTCAAAATTACGTTTCTGATTTTTGTCTCTTGTTAATGCCTGTTTTTCTTGAATATACATATCTAGTAAACAATAATTAAGACAGATAGTTAGATGATAGCGAGATAGCACATTTTGTGCTAATGAAATCTGAGAATCAGAATTCCATTTACTTTCTTGTCCTAATCCTAATCCTACTCAGGGGAGTAGGATTTTAAGAGGGGTGGAGACTTTACACTGGTGATGTTTGTCTTTGAACCGTCAAATACTCTATGATTTTATTTGGATATGTATCATTTCTTGCACTTGTTTTTGGCCTTGAGTCATTTTCTATGGTGAAGGCTAATTTAAATGTGTAGAAAATAATAATATGCTCAGCCTTATTCATCTACATGACATGTAGTGTCTTATTCAGATTATTTTTATTAATTCTTCAAAGTCCCCTCTGCATCATGTCAAACCCCATGACAATTTCTCCCTTTCCCCAAGTCATTTTTATAATGAATTCAGAGTTCAGTATTCCGTGCATGATTGCACACTTATGCACAAACATTATCTGATATTGTTATGCATATCTAAATCTTTTTGTAAATGATTCTTACCTAATATGCCATCTTAAATTTTGTTTATTTCACTCCATGGTACTTGTCTGAGGTTCCAAGTTAATATATGTAGTACTGGTTGATTTATTTTAATTCCTCAGTAGAATTCCATTGGATGGATATTTCAACATATATTTATTCAAAAACTGTGGATGAACATTTAAACAATTTGATTTTTTCTCATAAACTATGCTATAATGGAAAACAAGTGCATACAAATTATTGTGCCTATTTGTGGCTTTTTCTAGAAAATATATGTAAAAATAAAATCCCCAGGTAAAAGAATGTAATCCTGCTGGATTTTAATTAATTTTGTCAAATAGCAATTGAATTAATCAATGTTTCTATTACAATTTTTGTTTCTGTTTTATGTCAAAGAAACTTTTTTCTATTTACCAAGTAAATTGTCTAAAATTTTTACATTTTACATTGAGTTTTGTCTCTATATTGATTATTGTAATCCATTTAAATGTATTTCACTTTTGGCATGTTGAATGAATCTAAATTTATTTCTCTTTACATATCACCAATTGTCTCAAAATAGTTACTGACCTTTAATTTTACACTTGTCATTTAAAAAGTTGCCGTACATGTGTTATCTTCTGGCTCTGGGCTCTCTAATCTCACTCATTTGTTTGTCTATCATAAGACTAAAAATAGTAATAATAAAATGATAATTTAACTTGGTAAATGTACCAGATGCTGTCCTAAGTACTTTATAAATATTTTAACCACTTAATCTTTTTTTTTCTTCTTCTTCTTCTGAGATAGGGTTTTACTCTGTCACCCAGGCTGAAGGGCAGTGACACCATCAGGGCTCACTGCAACCTCAATCTCCTAGGCTCAGGTGATCCTCACACCTCAGCTTCCCAAGTAGCTGGAACTACAGGCATAATCATTTAATTTTATAACCACTTAGGAGGGTAGAACTTTTTTTAACCTAAATATCTATGTGCTCAACCAACATTAAGAAAATACTCTTATTTTTACTATACCTCCTACCAGTTAACCAGGCTATGGTGGAAAGAAATAAACTCTTACAGGTAGGACTCACACTATCCCTGTTTAACAGTTGAGAGGAAGAGATTCTAAATAATTTTTCTAAGATGACACACTACATGGTAAAGCAAGTTGGAACCCAGACATTTGACTCCAGATTGGGGCTTTCATTTTTTCAAGTTGTACTGCCTTTCTAATACCACACTATCTGTGAGAGACACTATTATGTGTTACCAAGACGTACTTCATTTTTCTGTTGGGCATAATTACTAACTAGTAATTTCCCAGTCTCTCTTATAGTACGGTATGATAGTATAATAATGTTCTGACCAATGGATGGGGAGAAGATGTGATGTGTGCCATTCTGAGTCTTAGATGATAAACAAGTTCCCATGTATCACCTTTCATTTCTCTGTTTATGTGCAAGATAAAGAGCCTTGATTAAAGGATATATCAGATCCCAAACAGTCAAATAACCATAAGATGCATTGAGCCTGGTCTGTATATCATAGTGTGGAACGCAGGTGCCAAATAATTGTTTTGAAGCTTCAGGTGGGTAGGAAATAATATTCTAACACTGTGCTGTCTTATACAGTAGCCACTAGCCACATTAGGAATTAAAATTTAAATTTAAATGTATTAAAATTAAATACTAATGAAATTTTAGTTACACAACCACTCTAGCCACATTTCAAGTACTCAGTAGCTACATATAGCTAGCAAGTAACTATCATATGAGACAGCATATATATATACACACACACACACAGATATATATACACACACACAGAGAGATATATATACACACACATATATATGTCAAAAGTAAAACTTTAGACAAATTAAATTTAACAGAGTTTCATTGAACAAATAATAATTCACAAATTGGGCGGCATTCAGAACTAGGAAAAGTTCAGAAAGCTCCACCCAGAAATGCGTGCAAGTAGTATTTATAGACAGAAAAAGGAAGTGATATACAGACAGTTAGATTGGTTACACCTCAACACTTGCTTTATTTGGTCATGGTATGCTGAGGCATTTGTTTTATATGGACATGATTTGATTGACTGGTAACCTGGGATTGGCTGAAGCTTAACTGCTATGATTGGCTAAGACTCTGCTATTTGTTACTCTAAAAAAAAAAAAAAAACCTTAAATTAGTATACAACTTGTTTACATACTAAATTAAGTTATAGTTTTCTATACAGAGATTCAAAGTACAGAGGCAAGTTGAACCTGAGTTAATATAACATTTAAAATATTCTCATTGCAGAAAGTTTTGCTACAGAATATTATTCCAAAGTGTTAACCCACCACAATTTATATGTTTACAGAGTTTCTTTTCTAAAAACCTACAATTAATCTTGAAATCTTATTAAATTATTTCACATATGTTATTCTTCAAAAAATCTTGACTTTTATTTTCTCACCAAATTGTACTAATTTAAAACCTCAACCAGCAGTACATAATAATCTCTAATGCTTCACACATTGTCTAGCATTTGTTATGGTCAGTATTTTAAATTTTAAATTTTAGCCATTATAACATTATAATGCTGTCTAGATGAGGGTTTGCTTTGTGTTTATTGGTAACTAATGAGGTAGATGCTTTTTAATATGCTTCTTAATCATTTTGATAGTTTCCTTTGTTTGTCCTCCTTACCATTTTGCTTAGATCTTTTACATTATTTTCAAACAGACATGTATATTTTTGGTTTTGACTTTTATCTGTGTTTGCAGTGTGTCTGGATCTGAAAAGTTTATTGAAGCCTAAATTGACTGCCTTGACTTGGATGTTTGGCCTTGCGTTTTTGACAAAGCTGTCAGTTCTGACACCATTTTCTTCCTCAAATTCTGGCACTGGTTTATTCTTGTTTGATTAGACAACATGTTCATCCATGCCTACGAGGATACCTCTCATATTCTACAGGCTCAAGATCCATTGACGAACTTTCCACAGTCTGACCCTTACCATGCAATGTCAACAAGACCCAATCTAAATCCACTCCACTTATTTTGATTTCTTTGCTTTGTTGTTTTAATTATATTTCCTGGCTTTGATATTTGATTTACATGGTCAAAGGTGTTTAAATTTTTGACCTTGTATATTCGTCTTAATTAACCTTACTTTGCACCAAGAGATTCCATTTGGCTGGGGAGATAACCCTACTTCCTCATCTTTGCACGGTTGCTAACTTAACTTTCCACAGTGATCAAACATGTTTTACCCAATAAAAGTCAAATATTATACTAAAATAATTTTAAAACAATGTCAGACAGGGAATTAGTAAAAAATGGTTATTGTGATATAAATAAACTATCTGATTTTAAAAAGTAATTTTAGGTTATATGCATATTTCTTTCTGACACCTGTTGTAACACTACTGATAAATAAAATAACAAAATTCAGGACCCAAGCTAATGAAGGTGCCACCACATTCAACATGTGGGTCTGAGGTCACTCTGGGTGTCATTTCATTTCAGTCACCTGGAAGGGGAAGGAGATCAAATGAGCATCTGGGAGATTTCATAAACCAAATAAGAAAGTAGAAGATAGCATTTCCCTATGGTAGCCAGCCTTGGGAAAGGCCTCAGTGATCTCTGCCTCCTGGTATTCACAATAATGTATTGGTCCCTTCCATACTGAATGTAGCTAACCTGTGTAACAAGTAAGATATTGCAGAAAAGAGAGTATGAGACTTCAAAAACTGAATTTTACTCTCTTGAATCACTTGAAGGATATCCAAATAGCACCACTGACAGGGACATGTAACCCAAAACTAAAGCTTTTCTGCTAAAAGCCGAGCCATCATGGAAGTGGATACTCAAGTCTTGGACAGGCCTTCAGATGACTGTAGATTCAGGCCTTACCTTGACTGCAACCTCATAAGGGACCCTAAGCCACAACTATTAATTAATACACTCCTGAATCCTTATCTTTCAGAAATTATAAATTAATAAATATTTGTTGTTTTAAAAAGAGAAAATGAAAAGAAGAAAACAAGACTCTGACGTTTCAGTCATTCTGTTCACAGAGAAACAAAATAAGAATTCTCTCTACTGCTCTTCAGTGATTAATACTGGATGCTAAAATTGAGAAAAATTATTTTGTCATAGGTTATTACATTTTCAATTCAATAAGCTGTACACAGTCTTAAAAAAGGATAAGAAATTTGTTTTTAAGGAGTGAAGCATTTTACTCATTTTATCTCAAAACAAGTAAAATTTTGAAATCATTGAGTTTTAGTAATCTTAGCCCTGTGTTTGTTCTCCCAGGCTCAGAATATATTGATTAAATTATCTGAAATGGTAAACTACAAAATTATTGTAACATAATGATAAATATATAGTATATATATAATATTATATATAACATATATAATGTAACATATATATAAAATGTTATATATATATAAATATTCTTCTCATCATTCTTTTGAATAGGCTATCTCCATTGTGCACATACTTATTATGTATTAATCCTTACTAATAAAACACATAGTAGTAACAGATGATATATTTTGACTCTAATAACTGAAAAATTGCTAGTTATCTTTTATAGTCCTGTGATAATTTTTTCATTTCAGATTATATTATTAATTTTATGAAATGCAGCACACTGTTTATCAGTGGAAGAGTCCCATTCTAGGACAAAATGTTATATATGATTTTTTTAGGCCCGACCATAAAAAAATTATGATGAGGTAGACCTCATGGGGGCAGGCTGCCCTCCCCAGACCAGATGTGCTACACAGTCAGTGCATTACAATTTTCTGGAGGAAATTGCATAGACAAAGATTTATATCAAATTTGCTCTCTGCCAACCATGCTCATATACATATTTGCACTCCTAGCCCGGTGCCTTCGTTTTGAGGCCTCTTTTTATGAACTTGGCTGAGGCAGTTTGACTCTACTTTGATTCAGTACTTATCCATTTCTAACACTTTCCCTTCTTCTCCTTAAAGTTTCCTACATCCAGAAACAAACAAACAAACAAACAAAAAACAGAAGCCTTTGTTTTGGGGCTCTTCTGCAATGAGACAATTTTCCCAACATTTATTGCATGTCTTCCAACCTTTGCCTATGACAGTCCATTGAGAAAAGTTTAACAGAAGGAAGCCAACACCTTTTGCTTTTGCCTCTGCATGTCCTGTTTCAGTGAGTGAAGAGAGACATGATTGTTCCTTTCAGTTGGGTTCATTGTCATAATGAACCACCTTCCCTCCTGGCAGCTCATAATTAATAGTATATCTATAAATTGATATATCAATATGAGTCAATCAGGTATTGATATCAACACCGTAATTTTTGAGCTACACTTGGCAATAATTATATTTTAATGATTCTTTATATTCTTATACTTGTCTGTTTTTGGCAAACAGTAAGTATAATTTTGAAAATGAAAATGCTCTCTTTCCAATTTATATTTTCCTATCTAATCATCTATCACTTACTGAATAAACATGATTCTATTTCTCCATTCTCTTTATTTTTATGTATTTATTGTTTATATGTTAAAGCTATGCAATTTAGCCATTAGATCCTCATATCTGTTAACTTATCTTTATAGACTGTATTAGTCTGTTCTCACACTGCTATGAAGAAATACCTGAGACTGGGTAATTTATAAAGAAAAGAGGTTTAATTGGCTCACAGTTCTGCAGGCTGTACAGGAAGCATGGTACTGGCATCTGCTTGACTTCTGGGGAGGCCTCAAGAAACTTACGATTATTGTGGAAGCAAAAGGGAAAGCAGGCACATCTTACACGACTAGAGCAGGAGTAAGAAAGAGTAGGAGTAGATGCTACACACCTTTAAATGACCAGATCTCACAAGAACTCACTACTGCAATGATTGAACCAAGAAGGGTGGTGTTAAACCATGAGAAACTGTCCCCATGATCCAATCACCTCCCACCAGGCCCCACTTCTAACATTGGGGATTATGTATAATTCAACTTGAGATTTGCACAGGGACACAGATATAAACCTTATCATAGACTAAAACTTGTACGGTTTATTTTATTTTATTTTTAACTGATAACTTTTATATTTTAGTGCCATTATAAATTCACAGCAAAATTAAGCAGAAACTACTAGGATTCCCTTATGCTCACTACTGCACACAGCACCATCTCCCCCACTATCATCATCCCATAACACAGTGATGCATTTACCAATGTATTTATGGTAACATATCACTATCAACCTAAAGTTTACATTTTATATTTGGATTCACACTGCATACTGTACATTCAATGAGTATTGACAAATATATAATGACATGTATCTACCATTATGGTGTCCTAACTTCTCTGGTGGATTTAAGGAAAGTTGTCAGTTTTTCAGATCAGCTTTTTACCTGTTACATGTAGGGGCAACTTCTAAGGTCCTTACATTCTGGACTAGAAATCAGAAGTACACCTTACAATTTTAAATAGTCCTTCCATGACTGATTTTATATTTTCCACTTAATTTATCTTTTCTCACGTTAGGATTGTCAGAGTTAATTTCTCTTTTGATTTGCTTTTGACTTTTATTTTAGATTCAGGAGGTGCCTCTGCAGGCTTGTTACCTGGGTATATTACTACATCAAGTAGTTTTTGTTCAGATGAGTTCTATTTGCCTGCCACCTCTCTTCCTTCAAATCCCCTCTCTATTTTGATTTTCCTTTTTTTCTTAGTTTACAATTTCACATTTTTGGATAAATAATTTCTTTCTGGAAAAACTTTTTTGGAGGTTACTTGTGGATATAATCAAAATCATATGGTAAATTACAAGGAAATCTTCCTGGGTCACATTGAAGTTTATGGTGACACAGGGATTTTAAATTATGTGGGTTTTCTTATTAGTCTTTACTTCTTTCTAGTCAACTAAAATTGGCAGCTACAAGTCTTTCAATGTGGATTCTTTCTATACCACTGTGACACATCAACAGGCCACGCTTTACAAGTAAGTGCTGACTGATTCTTCTTTGAGAGCCACATCTGTTACTCTGGTGTCAAGCTGAGTCACAGAAGAGCTCTTTGCTAGCCTATGTAATCTGTAAAAATTATCATCGGATATAATCAATAAAAGTTTTGCCTATTTTAGAAAATTATCTCTTGCTATCTTGTTTTCAATCTTTATTGCTGCTGAAAACTTTTTTTGCCGTCGTTTTGTAATTTTGTCTGAATATCTATCTATTTAGTAGCATTTTCCCACATACTGTGAATTAGCTAAATTGATGTTCTAATTAACACGTGAAGATGTAGTTTCTTTGTGTTTAAAATTTTAAATTAAGACTTTAGGTGATTTCTGAGAAGACATATGTCACTTTACTCATAGGGCTAAGAACCAAAATTGTTACACTCTTTGGATATATGTAGTATATATTAGCTATCTATTGCTTCATAACAAATTACGCCCAAACTTGGTGACTCAAAGCAACATGCAATTATTATCTCACAGTTTCTTTGGGCTTGATATTTGGTGCTGGTTACTTGAATCCCTGTATAAAGATATCTCGCAAGATTGCACATAAGTGTCAATTAAATCCCAATCATCTCAGGATCTGAGTGGACAGGACCCAATTCTAAGCTTGCTCAGTTGTTACTGGAAGTATTTGGTTTCTTTTGAGCTGTTAAATAGAGGCCACAAGTTATTTTTTGTTTTGTTGGTCACTCCATAGGACATGTCACAGCATGGCAACCTGCTTCACCAGTGCAAGCCAAATTTTAAAGCCAGAGAGAGGGCTGTCAAGACAGAAGTCAGTTTTTTATAACCTAATCTAGGACGCCACATCTCGTCACTTTTTGGGTAATCTATTTATTGGAAGTAAGTCACTAGACCCAGCCTATATGCAAGAGAATGTTATTACACCAGGGCACAAATATTATCAGCTAGGAATCATTTGGGGCCATCTTAGAGGTTTCCTGTCACAAAATGTTAATTCATATTTAAAAATAGTAGACCAAAAAAACCATTAAATACAGGCTAATTGTTAATACATATTTTGAAATATTCAACAAGTATTATAAGTGTGAAAACGACAATCACATAAGCAAGCCTGTCAGGAATGGCAAGAGTTAGAAAATACAGTAACATATGTTATTTATGAAAATATTTTAAAATTCATGATTATTAATGAATAGAGGTTATATATGTTTACAAAGTAATAAACAAAAATTTATAGAGACTGAACTACAAATGCAAATGCTACAAACGCTATGTGGAACCTAGCTCAGCTTTGCAGAAAGTGCTCATTGGATGACATAATACAGGGCTCAATTTTTACTGATTAGTACAGAGTTTGTGAATGTAAAAGCTAAATATATTAGCTAAATGTTACCCTTGATATAGACTGTATATCTTTTGAATGCATTTAAAGATGCTGTCTCCTGCAAGAAATTGTGCTTTTGTTATATCTAAAAGGCGAAGTGACCTTTCTAGTAAAAATAATCAGCCCAGGTTTTCAATTTAATCCAGTTATACTACATTGATCTTATAAAAACAATTTTGGCCGAGGCGAGCAGATCACTTGAGTCCAGGAGTTCAAGACCAGCCTGGCCAATATGATGAAGCCCTGTCTCTACTAAAAATATAAAAATTAGCTGGACATGGTGGCTCACACCTGTAATCCTAGCTACTTGGGAGGCTGAGACACAAGGATCACCTGAACCCAGGAAGCAGAGGTTGCAGTGACTTGAAATCTCCCACTGCACTCCAGCCTGGGTGAAAGAGTGAGACTCTGTCTCAAATAAATAAACAAACAAACAAATAAATAAATAAATAAATTCAGGAGAAATGGAATTTAGTATGTTACAAATAGAAAAATTAATAAGTTCTAAGTTTTTTACTGTGAAACTTGTCAGAATCAAAACATAGTCAGTTGTGTTTTGACAATAGGACTAATAGACCCAGGGAAAGCTATGAAGAGAGGTTCTCACACCTAAATGCGTGATAACCACAACTATCACAAAAGTCTCTGGCAAAACCACAACGTTGCACAAAGACGGTCGCAACTTTACCTACAAAATGCTTTCACAAGGACATCTGCCCCAGCAACTGCTTATCCAGTCTTGGAGAGGCATTATGCTTGCTATTGATCCTTGTAGACAAGAATAACTTTCTAAAAACAATTCAGAAGTGGGACCTGCAAAAAGAACACTATCCGAAGGACTTGGCAAATCTTGGAATCAGTGTACAGTACTCACTTGTGCCCTTCCAGGTTTCAGGTTCCATGGCTTGCCCTTTCTGCCCTGGAAAGTCTCTCTCAAGACAAAGCTCCCCCTATTGGTAGAAGTATTTTGATTTGATTTGAGATTTCTCTTAGTTATAAGGCCATCTCTAAAAAAATAACTTACATTCCTCCTGAGATTAAAGCATTTTTGTCTCTTCTGGAAAGTTAGGACACCATAATGGTAGATACATGTCATTATATATTTGTCAATACTCATTGAATGTACAGTATGCAGTGTGAACCCAAATATAAAATATAAACTTTAGGTTGATAATGATGTGTTACCATAAATACGTTGGTAAATGCATCACTGTGTTATGGGATGTTGATAGTAGGGGAGATGGTGCTGTGTGCATTAGTGAGCATAAGGGAATCCTAGTAGTTCTGTGAGGACATCTGCCTGGTAACTGCCTTTCCAAACTGAAACTGACATCACCCTTGCTATTTATGCCTATAGCCAAGGGTAGTTATCTCAAAATAATGACTTAATCTTTCTCATTTTTTTTCTTTTAAAGCCTTTGTCTTTATCTCTTGGAATATACACACAGTTCACTATGGCACGAATATTATCATTGCAATGCATTGTTCCCAAGTAAATATTATTTTCTTTTAGAGAGCCTCTCACTATTTATTATTTATGTTGATGGTATCTCTTCTGTATTTGTAAAACAGTGTAAATGATTATAAATATGCATCTGGGTTCTGATTTAATTATTATCACTTTGTAGGCACATAAGTTTAACAGGTTTGTATACTACTGTAAGTGCACTTGAACTGTTTTCAGTATTCTTGATATACTTACTTGAATAAAATTTGCAACTTTATTTATAGAAAAGAAGAGGAAAATAATATAATTTGCATATTAATCATCTAATATATATAGAAGCATACTTATAGATTGTAGCAATAGAAGTCCATTTCATTTCTATTAAAAATCCCTTTGATTTCTAACAACACGGGCTATATATTTTGATTTCTCTAGATCTACTTCAAATATTTCTAAGCTGTCTTCAGTAGAATACTCATTCTTGTATTTCACAAAAAAAGAATCGATATTCAAGTAAATTTTGTATATCATATCTCCCTATTGAAAATTAGAATGTAGTATTAGCTGTAGAGATTTTAAGAAATCCTAAAAAAAACCACACACACATAAAAGACTTTGCTTATATAAATAATATAGCTATTTTACCATGGACTTTATTTTATCCTTAACATTCGTATGAATTTTGGTTCAGAAGCAACCTGGAAACACTTCAGGAAATATCAAAAACAATGTGTGATAAAATCTAACACTTGAGTGCTGGGCTGTCAGATTATCTAATGTCGGAGTTTAGCTTTAGAAATGCACTAGTTTAGAGAATTCATAGTCAAATTATCTTTCTTGAGACAGGGTCTCATTCTGTCAGCTTGACTGGAGTCCAGTGGTGCAATCATAGCTAACTGCACCCTCGAACTCCTGGGCTCAAGCCTCCCAAATCATGGGGATTATAGGCATGAGCCACTGCACCCAGCCAAAATATCTAATGATTTAAATGATTTATGAAATACCTGTTCCCATCTATGACTTCCCATTTACCCAGAATGAGAATTGGAGATACACTTACTTCTTTCCTAGATTTTAACCATACATGTTCCCTCAGAGTAGCCAAAGGGAAGCCTATGGAACGATAAGCAATATACATTTTGTTTGTTTTTCTCATGAGTACTTAAAAATCTACTTAAGCTATTTTCTCAAAGTAATTCTCAAACCAGTCTCTGTGAGTAATAAAAGAAAAAATAGTTAAAATAGAAGAATGCTTGAAAACCAATCAATCTAGTTTATACATAGACTGTAAAGCAAACATGTCCTGCTTTAATCTCTTATAAAAAACAGCTCATATTAGCCAAAGTGTATAAGATGACGTGATATAGAAAAAGTACAACATGTAGACATTACATACACATGGTTATTTTTTAATATGTTGATTACACAGCTATTTTCATAGTAAAATTTTTTGTGTGTTTATTGAAGCATTGTAATAGAATTGCTACGTATAAAACATATAACACCTATTTTTAAAATGAAACATATCTTGCATTTTGTTTTACAGAAAGGTCATTTAAAACCATGTGAAACCATATATTAAAGAAGAAACTGATGAAGATAGCAACATATGAAACTGAATGTAATTAAGGTATGAAAATATATTGTTTGAATGATCTAAAAATAGTATTATTAAAAATTAAAAGACATTTGTTTATCATTATATAATATTTTTTCCTTAATTATATTTGCAACAAAATGAGTATATACTAACATGTAAATTTTGAAATATTAACATTTGAAAATTTATTATAATTAATCATTTTAATATATATCAAATGAAAATAAAATTTTAACTATTCAACAGTCAGATATATTTCTAAGTCTTTATTTATATTTACCATGACTTCAATATCAACCAACTATTTACATTATATTTTTTATCATCTTTCTAGGGAGGACTGCTTTAACTCTTCCCATAGATCTAGACTCATTTTAATATATCTAACTTTGTATTAAATAGCTTCACTTGGCTATGCCACAGGACCTGAAGTTCAAATCTGAATTAATAATCATTTCAATCTGTTCCCCTTTTTAGGAAGGGTCATCTCATAAACCAAAAATTTAGGACTTATAATAGAACCTTTCTGTTTTATTCATATGCATTAATACCCAAACAACACAAGTTTTTGGCTCGTAAATATTTTTGAGTTTATGTCTTCCCTGTCTAATCAAATCCTTATTTCTTGGCAAGATCATAACATCATTATCATACTAAGATAGCCATCTATCTCAATTTATTAGGGAAATAATTTATGGTTATTCTACTACCATCAACTTTTTTAACTTTTTAAAAAAGGTTGCTTTTAATTGGATTGGTACATGTTAGGCATTTTTTTTTCTTAATTTCCAAAATTTCTCATAATAACTTGTATTTATTCTAGATGCATTTGAAGGTAGTTAAATTTTTACATATTAAAATGTGATTGAATCAGAAACATGAACTAAGGAGAACCCAATAGTTTTTAGAAACAACATATCCAACAACTCAATTTCAAGGGTGCTCTAGAAGACATTTACTAACAAGACAAATGTACTTGGAGAGAAGCAGCCAAAACTAGCTAACTTCTTTCAGTTTGGGATGGTTATGGAAGAAGAATTGCACACTCCTAGCCTTGTCATAGCACTTTATTGCTTAAAAATATTTTTACAATAATTTTCTTCATCTGCACGGTGCACAAAAAATAAAAATTCACATTTAATTAGAAAGTGAACATTTGATTTCCAGGGAAAATTGATGGTGAAAAAGTCAATACACAAATCTGTTTTAAAAAATCATTATTTACCTCAAAAGTGAATAGTTCTTTCAGGAACACTGTATCCAAAGACAAATAATTACATGAAGCTTCAAAATGTACCTTTATATATTACTCAGAACCATACATTTTCTTTTAAACAAATTACTGTTGTTCTGAATTAATTTCATTCATTTTCAATTCATAATTTTCTTTTAAATTAGCTAGAACTAAAGAACTTATGTTAAAATACTCAATATTTACAATGAAATTACTGGCTTTTTCCCTGAAAATCTACTTTAGTGAAGCATGGCACCATGGTTAAAAAGATTACAATGTTCTTACAAAAGTAAAAGTACATATGCTACTGGTTATAGCAGCCACATAGCTTACAATGGTGCCAATGTCTACATTGACATGTTATAAAAGTTAGGATAAAGCAATGAATGTCCATGCAAAATTGGGTTAAACAAATAATCATTTTTTGGCAAAATGACATTGAATACAAGAATGCTACAAAATATTGTTTATCATAAATCAACATCTAGAAATATCTGAATATTTGAAGTAGTCCCTTTAAGACACTAGATAGAACCTATTATGATAATAAACTTATGTAATATAGTCATCTAAATTGTGATTTAACTTCATTTATATTTAAAATAAAAATGAAAATATTTAATGGAACATGGAATAACTTTGTTTTAAAGTTTTTAACAAAATGCAACATTTGAAAATAAAACCTGCAAAAAAGAATGTATTAAGTATGTGAAAGCAAGAGACTGAACAAATTAATTAATGAGAGCTTAAATGGTGCATATGATTTAATTTATAAATTCTATAATTGTTGTTTGGAATATCTCCAGCTGTTTCAAAAGTCTTCAGATGGAATCCCAGCATTTTGGGAGGCCAAGATGGGTGGGTCACTTGAGGTCGTGAGTTCAAGACCAGCCTGGCTAATAGGGTAAAACCCTATCTCTACTTAAAAAAATAAAAAATAATAAAAATAACTGGGCAATGGTAGCAGGCACCTGTAATCCCAGCTACTTGGGAGACTAAGCCAGGAGAATCGCTTGAACCCAGGAAGCAGAGGTTGTGGTGAGCCAAGATCCTATGCTGCACTCCAGCCTGGGTGAAAGAGGGACACTCCACCTCAAAGAAAAAAAAAAAGTCTTTAGATGGACCTGCTATTTTGAAAGGTTTATATTTAGTATGTAATATATTAAATATGTGTATTTGAAATGCACTCTAATTTTATATACATGTGCATGCATATGTATAATATATAACTGCAAATCCAGTCTTTCTTTCAATATTTCTTACTTGTGGATTTTTGCATTATAAAAGTATTTGTTGAAGATAAGTTCTCTGAATGAAGACTAAGAAATACACATGTCAAAAATATAGCCATAAAAACATTCTCCAAGAAACATATTTGGTTATGGGTTACAAGGAGAGAGTTTTCTTAATTAAAACTACTATAGGAATACAGAGAAAAGTCAATTACCATTTTTAACAATTTCTAATAGATTTAGCATGAAAAACAACCTTAAATAATAATGCTGATAGCTTCATAAAAAATTAAAAGTACTAATTATATATATATTTTTGAAAAGCCCATGTGACGTGGCTGACATTTAAGAATGGTTTGGCTAAAAAATAATTAAAGACAGTGAAAAGTACCATGAAAAATTATTTAGCTGACATTACTTATGATAATAAATACCATAATTTTTTTAAAGTTTTATCTAATACATTCAAATATTTTAATTTTATAAGTATATGTATTTTTGAAAATGACTAAGTTATATAATATTACGAAGTTCATCAAAATAATAAAGCATCATAGATAGAAATAACTCAGTACTTCTCCCTTACTTTAAGCCCGATATCCATCTCCTATTTCCTTTACGCTCAGCCATCTACCAAAATTGTGTGATTTGAGAAATCCAAGTTAGATTTCCTATTTGTGTTGCACCCCTTTTCTCTTTTCCCTTAGTTGCCTGTATGTTCACCAAAGTAACAATTTCACTGATGTAATACTGACTGCCTTGCCCATTGATAATGAAATAATACATGGCAGAGCCACCGTCTTATTCATCTTTTAAATCCAAAAGATCTATTAGACATTTCCATTTAGATGAAATGTCTTGAACATGCAAATCCGTAGAAACAAAATATAAACCATTGTTTGACACTAAATTCTAATGTACAAATCCTTCTTGTTTGGGTGATGAAATGCTCTATTATAGCGTAGAGTTGGAGGTGAAGCTAAACTGAGCTCGACTTGGGATGGTAACTGAAGCAATACTGTTTAATCTGGCAGCTGCCTCTCGTTCCATTTTCTAGGAAACACATTCACTTAATACTTAAATACCTAAAATGATACAATATATTATATAATTTAGGAATTATTTTATCAAGATACACAAAGAGTACAGATTACAGTTGCATTTCAAGCACTGGTCTAGCACAGCTCACATGGTAGCTAGTAAGTAAATATATGTTGAATGAAGGAAAGCTGCCAAGAAGTGAGAGCATTTATCTGATAGAGTTGCTTCCAATTGCCTAACAAGTTGGATAGGTGGTTAAGGTGAGCTTCAGAACATCTGGTCTGGTGAAAAATGTAAAGTTCCCAGCTGCAAAGTTCTCGGCGTTTGCAAAACCAGCTTACCTTTGTTGTCTTGACTTCTGAGACATGAAAAGTTGTAATGTTTTTTGGTTCACCTATGAGGTAAGTTATCACAAAACAATATTATGTTTTTACAATCTTGTTTGATTTCTTTACAAATTTTAGACATGCAATGTAACTAAAGGTAAATATATAGCATTGAAAAACGTACCAATTCTTGCATTACTTTGAGTAATCATAATATTTAGCAATCTCTGTTTTTCCAGAAGCTAATTTTATGTCCCATGCTCATCGAAGCTACTGTGTAAGAATTATCTGTTACATTTACTTGAGAATTGTTTTGCCTTTCAATCATCTTTTCAATGTACATAAAATTTTACACATATGTATATAAATACACACATACATGTATATTTCAGTGAAAAATTACTAGTATTAATGATATAGTTTAACTTTTAAAGACAAAACTCTTCTAGGAAAACTTGACAACTTGTAATCTGACACAAGAGTCATTTGACATTTTTGTAGATGTATAATACAATAAAAATTAGGATGAAATTAGAATTATAATTATTGGTAAGTTATTGTTTATATGATGGCAATGACCTGTTATTTGCTTTGTATTTGAAATGTATGGAATTATCCTATGAAAGCAACTCATGTATTATTTGGCTTTTTACATTCTAGTATTATGTTCATAAGCTTTGTGAAATTAAAAGAATTCCTTATTTTTTTTTTTTCAAAACACGGCTGCTTTCTTGAGGTTGTGATGCAAATATACCTGTATAAATTAACCTACGGTTTTGCTTTTTAAAGTGTCTCAATTTTCTTTATTAAATAAATGATTATGAAGTAATTTTCCAACCTAGGTAGTTACCTCTGCTGGTGCTATTTATTAATTTTCAAGGATGTGAGTTACTATTAAGTGCTTTCTATTTTAACCTGAAAAGCTCCATTTAATATTTTTTGTAGAGTAAGGCTACTAATGATAAATTCCTTTAGTCCTGTTTTTCTGGAAATGTAACAGTTGTAAATAACCATAAAGTCCTGAAAATACAGAGTAAATATTCATAACCTTGGAATAGGCAACACTTTCTTTGATATGTCTCCAAAAGCACAGCAATAAAAGACAAAATGGACTTTGTGGAAATTATACCTCTCATTCTATAAATAATGCTATGAATTTCAAAAGACAATTCATAGAATGAGAGAAAATATTTTCAAACCACTTATCTGATTAAAAAAAACTTATATCCAAAATACATAAAAAATTCTTTCAATGCAACAGGATAAAGTCATATAACACAATTTTTTATACGACAAGACCCTGAATAGAAATTTATTAAAAGAAAATATTCCAAAGTCCTATAAGCACGTGAGAAGATGCTCAATACCATTAGTCATCACGGAAGTGCAAATTATTACTACGAGATATCGCTTCATACCAACTAACATTAATATGATCAAAATGAGAGGAAATAACTAACTTTGATAAGGATGTGAAAAAACTGAAGTCATCTATTCCTAATAAAAATGTTACATTCTACCACCACCTTGTAAAATAGTTTGTCAGTTCTAAAAAATGTTAAAAATAGAGTGACCATATTATATTGACCAGCAGTTCCACTCCTAAAAATCTACCTGAAAGTAGTGAAAAGGCATGTCTACACAAAAATGTGTACATGAATGTTCAGAGGTGTACTATTTATTGTCGTTCAAAACTGGAAAGAAAACAAATGTTCAACTGCTGAATGAATATCCAAAATGTTGTATAGCTGTACAATAAAATATCATTCATCAACAAAACGATTGAAGTGCTGATACATGCTACAACATAAATGAATCTTCAGAACGCTGTGCTAAATGAAAGAAACCAGATCAAGAGATCTATTAGATTATTCCACTTAGATGAAATGTCCTGAATAGGCAATGTAAACTACTGTTTGAAAGTAAATCCTAATATATAAGAGCTTATCTTGGGGGTGATGAAATGTTCTGAAATTAGATGGTAGTGTTTGTACAACCTTGAATATACTTAAACTACTGAATTATACACTTTAAAGGGGTATGTGTTACATTGTATAAATGATAGCTCAATGAAGATGTTACAACAAAAATACAATGCTGCAGTGTTCATTGTTAAATGTCTGTGTACAGGTACATATATATCTTCTGGTATATGCTTGAGGTTAAAATTTCTTGGCTTGCTTTTTATCATATTGTAAAATTTTAGTATCTGGTGCACTAAAAGAAAACTCTGTGTATGTTTTAGCTCAGATGTAAGAGGTAAGGAGTATTACATTATATTACCTTGTCTCATCATAGCTCTAATAGACTAAAAAGAACAAGTAAAATACATTCAGTGAATAAAACATGCAGAAAAAGATAAATTATGAAATGTTATTGCTAAGAAGACAAACTTTGATGAATGAAGGACTGAAAAAGATACGTGATTAAGGAAATGAGCATGAAATAATTTTAAAATATAGTAATTATTATGTACTCAAATTAGCATGCATCTGAAACTAGTTTGCCCTAACATTATCTCTTTCTTTTGGTAAAATATACATAGCAAGACGTTTTTATTTTTAAAATATTATATGAGAGCTACTAATGCAAAAAGAAAAATGTAGATTGCCTGAGGGTTTAGATCTGCCTAGAAAAGTTCACGTCTTGCACCCTTATTGAAATTAATTGATAGACAAGTTATATGAAATCACAACTTGAGATATTAATGTCCAGCTTCACCCTACATTCTGTAAAGAGGATCCTTCATACTCGAGCTGTCTAACACAACAGCCATTAGCACCTGCAGCTATTGAGCATTGAAATGTGACTTGTCTGATTAAGGAACTAATATTTTAAACGTCTCCATTTTGAAGGATGTATTTTAAAATAATCATGATTTTAAAAACAGAAATCAGGGGCCAGAAATGGGGACACTCATGCCTGTAATCCCAATACTTTGGGAGGCTTAGGCAGGAGGATCAACTGATCCCAGGAGTTTGAGTTCAGCTCTGCCAACATAGCAAGATCTTATCATTAAATCAATAAAAAAATAAATTACAAGGTAATTTTTAAATTATTTTGAACTGAATGACACTGGACAATATAGTAATAGCAATATATAATTTGTAGAACTCAGTTAAAATATCACTTAAATAGAAATACGTAGCTTCAAATGTTGTTATTAGGGGAAAAAATATGATTTAAAGTCAATCGCCTATCTTAGTAGGCTAAGAAAGGAAGCACAAACTAAATTGAAAATAGAAGTCATTTAAATTTTTCTATTGTATACCATTTAGATGAATACAATCTACCTGTATTTTAGTTCACACATTCTTGAAACAACTTTCATACATTTCACGACAGGTCTTATCTATATGTAACTAGAATACATAGCAGCAGAAACTTTTTTAAGACCTTTTTTTTTCACTGCCACTTAAATAAGAACAATTCTGCTAGGCACAGTATTTATACTTTTATGACATTATCAGTTTTGTAAACATAAACTTGCACAGAAGAGCTGGTATGAACATATAAAGAGGCATTTTTATATACATATGAAGTTATATTACTCCTTTTCTGCACTGCTATAAAGAAGTACCCAAGTCTGGGTAATTTATAAAGAGACACAGTTTAATTGACTCACAGTTCCATGTCGGGGGAGGCCTCAGGAAATTTATAATCATAACATAAAGTGAAGGGAAAGCAAGCACCTTCCTCACAAGGTAGCAGGAGAGAAAAGTGAGCAAAATGAGGGAAAATTACCTTATAAAACCATCAGATCTCAAGAGAACTCACTCACTATCATGAGAACCAACATGGGGGAAAATGCCCCAAGATCCAATTACCTCTCTCTCTTGACATGTGGGGATTATAATTCCAGATGAGATATGGGTGGGAACACAGAGCCAAACCACGTCATTCTACCCCGATCCCTCCCAAATCTGAAATTTCAAAACCAATCTCACATTTCAAAACCAATCATGCCGTCTTAACACTCCCCCAAAGTCTTAACTCATTTCAGCATTAACTCAAAAGTCCACAGTTTAAAGTCTTATCTGAGACAAGGCAAATCCCTTCCATCCATGAGCCTATAAAATCAAAAACAAGTTAGTTACTTCCAAGATAAAATGGAGATACATGCATTAGACAAATGCTCCTATTCCAAATGGGAGAAGTTGGCCAAAACAAAGGGGCAGGCTCCAAGCAATTCTAAAATTCAGTGGGGTAGTCACTAAATCTTAAAGAACCAAAATAACCTCCTTTGACTCCATGTCTCACACCCAGGTCATGCTGATGCAAAGGGTGGGTTCCCACAGTCTTGGACAGCTCCACCTCAGTGGCTTTGCAGGGTACAGCTCTCATGGCTGGTGTTCAGTGTCTGCAGGTTTTTCAGGTGCATAGTGTAAGCTGTTGGTGAATCTACAATTCTGGGGTCTGGAGGATAGAGGCCCACTTCTCACAGCTTCACTAAGCAATGGCCCAGTTGGGAGTTTGTGTGTGGGCTCCAACTCTACATTTCCTGTTTGCACTGCCATAGCAGAAGTTCTCCATGAGGGCTTCACCCCTGCAGCAGACTTCATCCTGGGCATCCAGGTGTTTCCATACATCCTCTGAAACATAGGCAGAGGCTCCCAAATTTCAATTTTTGACTTCTGTGACCTGCAAGCTGAAAACCACATGGAAGCCACCAAGGCTTAAGGCTTGCACCCTCTGAAGCAACAGCCCAAGCTCTACCTTGACCCCTTTTAGTCACAGCTGGAGCTCAAGAAGCTGCCATATGGGGCACCACGTCCCGAGGCAGCACAGAGCAGAGGGGTCCTGGGTCCAGCCCAACAAACTATTTTACCATCCTAAACCTCTAGGCCTTGGATGGAAGGGGTTGCCACCAAGATCTCTGACATGCCCTAGAGACATTTTCCCCATTGCCTTGTTGATTAATATTGGACTCCTCATTTCATATGCAATTTTCTGCAGTAGTCTTGAATTTCTTCCCACAAAGTAGGTTTTTCTCATCAGGCTGCAAATTTCCCAAACTTTTATACTCCATTTCCCATTTAAACATAAGTTGCAATTTCACATTATCTCTCTCAGATTCAAAGTTCCACAGATCTCTAAGGGAGGGGCAAAATGCTGCAAGTCTCTTTACTAAAGCATAGCACCAGTGACCTTTGTTCCAGTTCCCAAGAAGTTTCGTATTTCCATCTGAGACCACTTCAGCCTGAACTTCATGGTCCGTATCACTATCAGCATTTTGGTCAAAACCATTCACCAAGTCTCTAGGAAGTTCCAAACTTTTTCACATCTTCCTGTCTTCCTTTTGAGCCTTCCAGACTGTTCCAATCTCTACCTATGACCCAGTTCCAAAGTCGCTTCTACATTCTCAGGTATCTTTATAGCAGTACCCCAATCTCCGTGGTACAAATTTACTGTATTAGTCCATTTTCATGCTGCTATAAAGATACCCTTGACTGAGTAATTTGTAAAGAAGAGAGGTTTAATGGACTCAGTTCCACATGGCTGGGGAGGCCTCAGGAAACTTACAGTCATGGCAGAAAGTGAAGGGGAAGAAAGCACCTTCTTCACTAGGGAGCTAAAGAGAGAAGCCAGCAGGAAAACTGCCTTAGAAAACCATCAGGTCTCTTGAGAACTCACTCACTGTTACAAGAACCAGCATGGGGGAAACTGCCCCCATGATCCAGTCACTTTCCTCCCTCAGCACGTGGGGATTACAAATCATGATGAGATTTGTAATACTAGAAGTAAACAGAAAGTGGTTACCCAAAGGAAAAAAATGTGGAAAATATATCCTAAAAAGGTATCAACATAGTAGTTGCATCAGAGTACATCCCCCACTCCAGATAAGATACTGTGTGTCTCATTACTGTGAGTTAACAGGTAGAAGACAGAAATTTGAATTAGAATAGAGGTTTCCAGTTAAAATGTTTTACTCAGTGTTATAGGAGCAATTTAGGGTGAAATACGGTCTTTGCTTCTCATTAACCTGCCATTTTGTTAAAGGCAGACACAGAATTAAGATAAAAATAATATTCTGGACTGTAATAAATTTCGGAGTCACAATACATTTAAAAAATATATATTTCTTGGTTGGGCACAGTGGCTCACTCCTATAATCCCAGCACTTTGGGAGGCCAAGACAGGTGGATCACCTGAGGTCAGGAGTTCGAGACCAGTCTGGCCAACATGGTGAAACCCCATCTCTACTAAAAATACAAAAATTACCTGTGTGTGATGGCACATGCCTTTAGTCCGAACTACTCAGGAGGCCGAAGCAGGATGATCACTTGAACCCAGGAGGCAGAGGTTGCCATGAGGCGAGATAGCACCACTGCACTATACCATACAGAAATTGAATATAACAGCAATATATATGCCAAAACAACACAAAGAATGTATGTGAGAGCAAAGCTCTCTCAGGCTAAGGTAATGACTTCACATGGGAGAGTAATAATTATAACAATATATTATTGGTTTGAAATGTTAAAAATGTGGTATTTATAACAATAGTGTTAAAAGTTAAGATGTATAGGGTAAACCTATACCAATCGGTAAAACAAACAGAAACAAACTAAAATGAAACCCTCTAAATATAATGAAAAAACATTAAAACGCTACATTAGAAAGTATCCACTTAATGCAAAACAAAAGAAGGAATATATATATACACGTACACATATATATAGACATGAGACTTCTAGAAAATAAGAAGTGAAATGACAAATATAAATCTGACATTATCAATAATTACATCACATGTGAACTGATTAAGTCAATTAAAAGTCAGAGATTATCAGATTTGGTAAAATAATATGATTCAGCTGTACGTTGTCTACAAAGAGACACTTTAGATTCAAAGATATAAAGATTAAAAAAAGGACTAAACAAAAGAAATATATATCACACAAATCACAATCACAAGAAAGCTGAATGGGAATGGGTTATATAGCTAGTGTTAGACAACATGAATATGAAACAACAGCAAAAAACAATTTTTAGTAATGAAGAGGAACATTTCGTAATTATAAAATAATAAACCCATCAGGAAGGTAAAATTATAAACATATATACATCTATCAACACAGTATAAAAATACATGAATTGAAAATTGACAAAATCAAGTGAGAAGTAGACAATTCAGTATTATAAGTCAGAGCTGTTAATAGCTCACTTTCAATAATTCATGTAAAAATTAGACAGAAGATCAAGAATTAAACAGGAGACCTAAACCATACTCTAAGCCAACAGTATTAACAGACATTTAGGGAACACTAACAAAAGAATATACATTCTTCTCAAGTGCTCATAGATATGTGCCAGGATATACTGTGTGTTATATACTATATGTTAGGCCGTTAAAAAAAAAAAGAGCAACCTAAGTACATTTCAATGGGCAGAAATAATGCAAAGTATGCTCTACGACGACAATGGAATGAAATTAGAAATAGGAAACAAAAAACATAGAGAAGCTTATGAGCATGTGATAATTAAGCAACACCCTCTTAAATAACCTGTGAGTCAAGAAAAAGTAAAAAATCTAACCTTATGTGAATAAAAATGAAGACATAAGAAACAACAATTAATAAGATGTAGCTAAAGCACGCTTAGAGAAAAAAACAAAAAAACAAAAAACAATAGCTGTAAATGTCTGTATTAGTAAAGGGGAAAGATCTTAATAACAGAAACTTCCACAAAAAATCAATGGAAAGAGAAGAGAAAACTGAACTTAGAGCAAAAATAACAAAGCAAATATTAAAGACTAGATCAGAAATTACTAAAATAGATACTAGAAGAAAAGAAGAGAAAACTTGATGAAACAAAAAGTTGATTATTCAAAACGATGAAAAAAAGGACAAACCTTTGGTCATGATGAAAAGTGGCAAAACTTTTTGACCAAGAAAAATAGAGAGATGACTCAAATTACTAGAATCAGAAGCAAAAGAGGTGACATTACTGCTGACCTTACATAAATACGAAGGATGACTAGTGAATACCATTAACAATCTTATTCCAGCACATTAGGTAACTTTAGCATAATTAAATAAACTAAAAAAACACAGAATAAAACCATTCATTTAAAAAAAATTGAGTTACTTAAGAACTTAATGAATTTGTAATTATTTATTATATTTATCAAAAATAAGATGATCTGAGATGTGTTTTCTCACTTTAATAAAAACTAGAATATTGGACAAAACATATAGGAAAAAGATTCAGTCGTTTGACAACAGACAGCACAAGACGTGGTTTTTGAGAAAAGAGAAACAAGGTAAGCCCTATCATCTCCACAGATTTCATCTTGAATAAAGTTCTGTATTGCAATGCAGGGAGGAGGAACACAGGCAGAAAATCGTCATCTTGTTGAGTTGAGGAGACTGATGCAGTGATTTGAAGAAATCAAAGTAACTGAAACTTCTGATGAAAAATACCAGAGAAGAGATTATGAAAGGTAAGTGATTCATAAACCTCTACAGAGTATTCTCTGATTGTTTTTCTAAATATTAGTTTCTGCATATATAGGGTAAAATTCCATGAGCTCAGACAATTGCCAGGCAGCTATACGATGAACAATCATCAGAGTTCACACTACGACTGGAGACATTTGATTTCCATGTGACCCGAGTGAGGAGATCAGACTGAACACTTGTCGAATTCTTTAGAGACATCAGAAGACTTATGTCTTATGAGTAGGATTAAATAATTCTAGATAAATGCCTACCTTATTAAAATGTGTGATAGTTTTTTAAAAACCTGCAAATTCTTTGAAATTTTTCCCATTAACAAGTGTGGACTATGCCCACCATAAAAGCTTTTCTGTAATCAATATAATGTAGCCTTAGTAGCTCACTTATAACAAAAACGTAGCACACATGATGAAAACATACCTTGTTTCCTTGGTATGTTCATTCTATCTAGGGGCAACCTAGACATCATATAAGAAGTTTGACTCATTTGGGACCATCATGCCAAAGAGGCCACATGTAGATACCTCAAGTATCAATCTCAGTTGATTCCCCAACAGAAACCCAGCCATATGAGTGAGCTACCTGGGATGTCCAACTAAAAAGACTTCTCAAAAGAATGCAACCCTGAGCAAAATTTGCAAACATTACATGAGTAAATTCAATTAATAATTGCACAACTGAATCATTTCTGAATTTCAAGCCAACAGAAGCAATGAGCATAATAAAATGGTAATTTTATACCACCTGATTTAATTTTTTATATGAAAGCAAGCTTATTAGGAAAGTAAAGGGATAAAGGAATAGCTGTTCTATAGGCGGAGCAGCCCAATACATTTCAGAGAGTTTTGTTATACAGCAACAGAAAATGAAACAATGTATAAATATGAGCCTTGAAAGTATCAAGTTAATGAGTTGATTGCAAGTAACTCCATGGCAGATTTTTAAAATCTCTAACAATACTTAGATAAAATAAACATACCTAGCATTTGACAATGAACAAATCGTACCCGACATCCAAAAATTACTAAACATGCAAAGGAGCAGGAATATTCCACTTATAAGCAGAAGAACCTGTTTAATAGAAATAGACCCCAAAATATCAAGCATGGTGAAATAAAGCAGGTAGGAGCTTTGAAACATGTATTATAAATATGCTCAATAATTTTTTAAAAAACATAAATAAAACAAGGAAAAAAGATGAGCAGTAAAAGAAGATAACCAACTGGAATTTCTGAAAAGAATAAATACATATGTGAAAATAAAAATTTTAGTAAATAGACTAATGATAAAGGGAAAAAATGAGTTTGAAGACAATGGCAATATAATCCATCCAAACTAAAACTCAGAGAAAAAGTAATGAACAAAGTGAGTATATAGTGACCTGTGAAACTATACCAACTAGTCAAACATATGTTAAATATCATTTAAAAAAAAGTAAATGGCAGAAAAATATTTGAAGAAATATGGCCAAAATTTTACACATTTATTGAAAAATATAAACCTACAAAACAATACCAAGCATAATAAACACCAAGAATTGAAAACAAAGAAACTTCACAGGGAAATCATGTCTTAAATCATAAAAGGAAACGTTTTAAAAACACCCACCAAAAAACAAACACAAATTATATATAGGAGAAAAATAAGAGCACATATATCTCATTAGAAACTACGTAAGACGAATTCAATAGAATTTTATCAGAGAAAAAATGAAAGTCTAGTTATAGTTTATATTGAGATAAAATCTTCAAAAATAAAATGTAAAGATATTTTTAGATAGACAAAAGCTAAGCCCATTTTTGTAAGAGTTTTAATACAAGAAATAATTAAATAATTAAATTTATTAGATAAAAATGTAATTTATATGGACACTTGGATACATACAATGATGAGGACAAAAATGGCAAACGTGTGGTTAAATATAAAATATTTACTTTCCTTTATAAATTTGTACTGCTTAAAGCTAAAATAATTTACTGTTATATTTATAAACTATGTACGACAGCAGTGATATAAAGGACGTGGAGAGAGAAAAGAAAGTATACGGCTGTAAGGCAATGTAATATTACTTTAAGTCAAACTATGAGAAGTTAATGATGCATATGCTAAACCTTAAAGCAACTATTAAAACAAAGTAAAAAACCTAAGGAATTGTAAAGACAAATTGGAATGCAAAAAGAAGACAGAGAAAGAGAAAATAAAAAACAACAAATGGAACAAATAACAAAAATTTACCAGGTAAATGATTGAAACCAACCATACCAAAAAATATACTAAATGTAAATGCTCTGGAACACAAAATATATGTTGAGATTATCAGTTAGAAACAAACATGACCCAAATTTATCCTGCCTATAAGGTAAAAGCTAAATATAGAGATATAAGTTAAAAGTAAAGAATAAAAAGAGATGAATCATTTCAACACAAAAAAATGTAAAAACAACAAGGCTATACTAATATTATGCAAACAAAATTCAGAACAACAAACATGACAGGTATAAAAGGGAATATTTTATAATTTATAATGCAAATTGTAACATAATAAAGCAATTCATCAAAAATATTGTGTTTTAAGTGTGTAGGCATGTAATGATACTTTCAACATACATGAAAAACAGACAAAAAAGCAAACTCGCAGAATTAAAAGAAGAAATACAAAAATCCACAATTACATTTGTATAATTCACAACTCTTTACTCACCAATTGGTAGAACATGTATAAAGGACATTAATAATAATGTACAAATACTGTTTGTATTTTTAGAAGGGTATTTTAAAAACACTATTTGCCCACATTTTCTATTGAACATATATACAACATATACAACATTACATCAACAAATGTAGAGTATAGATCCTCTTTAATTACATATAGAATATTAATCCGTATAGGTCATAAATTGAGCCATCAAAGACATCATAATGAGATTACAAATAATAAAAAATTGCAGTGTGTGTAGTGTACCGTGACCATAATGGAATTAATATAGAACTGGAAAAAAAAAATGTTGAAAAATCCCAGACATTTGGAAATGAAAAATACAATTCAAAGAAGTCATGTTCAAAAGTAAATGGCAAATAAAATCTTTAAAATATATTTTGATATGAATGAAAATAAAAACATGCATATCACAATGAGATGCAGATGAAGCAGTACATGGAGAGAAGTCTACAGTTTAACGTTTGAACTTTAAATAGGTGTGGCCTCTTTCATGACTAACTGTACCAGGACATGTTATATATGACATGTATATTCATAGATTCTGGCATGTGCAGGTGTTCTGGGACCAGTCTGCTGGAGATATGGAGAGCTGACCACATAAGATTTAAAATAGTTGCAACTCTACTTAAGGACTATATTCTAGAACCAAACATGTGTCTCATTTGTTAAGATAATTTACTATGTAAAGAATAACCAGAATTGGTAATATGCCTCTGTACCAGAGAATAAGATAATTCTATTCCTGAAGGAGCCAAATGTTTATTTAGTTCACTATAAAAAATTAAATAATCCACAAAATACCATCTCTGAGCTGAGATAGTTTGTGTCTAACCAGTCTTGGCACTCCTTAGTACAGGTCCCAAACTGGAGTGGCTCAGTAATCTGAAGTTGTGCCTAGACTGCCTTCTGGAAAGCATTGTTGTTTTCATCCCTATTTTATTCTTTAAACTATTTGCCATTTGTCCCAAGAATACGCACCGGCAGCATTTGCAACTCCAGCATTTACCCTGAGATAACTTTCCATGAAACATCTTACTTTGATAATTATTTTTGCATTGCATTGCATTAGTATATTGACTCTGGAAACAAAAGACATCATTATATTTACAGCATCTTGTTTTTAGTAGTAGTATTTTCATTTACAAAATATAGTAATTCTTGATCACCGAAAATGTCAACTGCTAGAAAATGTAGCATTCCTACTTGTGATATTCACATTGTTTTTGAGCAGTTGTTGGCCAAAGATTCATTTGATGAATCCGATGTTCCGAAATAGTTGATTCTGATGATTCTGACATTAGTTCTGTTTAGAAATAACTCCAAGATACTATATTTTATTTCTACATTGAAAATCTGTCATATTTGCTTCAGCCTCAAAGAGTAAGTTTATGTAAAACCAAATGAGTGCTGTCAGTGAGTTGTACTTTTTTGTCTAAATGGAAAATTGGTTAAAGCTAAATACACTTGTTGCTGGAGAAAGTGTACTGTTTCTCAGCAATTTCTTAATATAATCGCAACTTCATATTTATGGTAGAGCAGAGCGGACATTACAAAATCTGTTAACCAACGCATTCAAGTGTAGAAACACCAGAGGTAATGAATTTGTTTAGAAGTCTGGGCATTCAGCTAAAATAAGTTGGTAGTAAGTTAGCCAAGAAATAACCATGATATGAAATAAAATAAAGACAATGAGGACAAAGGAGACTAGACAGGTTTCAGAGAGATTTAGAACTTTGATGCAGTAAGACTTAAGGATTAATGTATTATTAAGAATGAGTGATGAGAAAGTATGTAAAGTAACTTTGGACTTTCTGTCTGAAACCACTAAATAAGAGATACAAGGTGAAGAATAGTGTTAGGAAAATCAGGAATTCTTTCCTGTGCTTCTGGAAATGCACCAACTATTGACATGTTAGAATTAATAGCAAGTATCTCTTTAATTGACAAAATTTAATTAAACACAAGTTGAGCCTATTTTTTATCTTACTAATGTTACAGAAGTCTCTTTAATGTTGTTCCAGCTCAATTTTATTTACCGTCAAAAATCTTCCTTTGAATGTATAAAATGTACCACTTCATACTCTCACAGATTTACTGTATTGTCTTGCCTCACTATCCTTTAATCTTTTACCTTTTACTTGTCACACTTATCTTTTCCTATTTAAAGTGTGTATGTGTATGTGCTTATATACTTTAACCTGAATACATGATTATAGGAATGTCAGGAAATAGTTCTATATCTGAATGTCAGTGATTTAATATTTATATCCCTTGCAATGCTTTCTCAGTAGATTTTAATACACTTTGTTTAACAAATGGCTGAGTAAATGAATAATGAATCTTCTATCAGGAGAATATAGAGAAAAAAAGGACATTGTATGCTGTAATCAACAGACATTTAAATAAAAATTTGTGATGAATAACTTTCAACTAGATGTGGTTTGAGTCCCATGTAACATCTATATATTTTTATAATAGCTACAAAATTACTCTTAGGTAAATTATTCAACATAAAGATTAATTATTACAAACAAATTTAAATAAAGATATTTTCTCTAGGCATACATCTTGCTTCTCAAATGATAATTACTGAAATCTTTCTAACAGGATAAAATTTCTAGATGATATTCATGTATACCTGTACTAAATAAGTATATTCTCTTTGAAAATTAAAAAAAACAAAACAAAAAACTTAACAATAAAATCAGTTAATATGCTTTGAAGAAGTTATTTTGAATAGAAATTTTTCAGAAGAGAAATTAGCAAGAGTTCTTTTATTTGTTATGGTGCTTTTTAAATATTTATAAATATGTACTTAATCTAAAAAGTTCTTTGTTAAATATATATGGAAAGAGTAAGCTACTAGTATTTTGAGTAATGGGATTTAAAGCCATAGATTTAAACATACAATTTCCAGTAGAAGTAATATAAACTCGTATGTTCTTGCATGGGAATTTCTGTGATGTTGAAAATGTTTCATATATGTGCTGCCCTGTGTAATAAAAAGTTAATCTCCATCTAATTATCCACATGTGGTTCGTGACCATCATATAGAAAAGTAAAGGAAAGATGAATAAATTTTAGTCAATATATCATCTAAAAATGAATCATCTACTTTTAGATTTTTATAATAAGAAATTATGACAGGGATCATAAAAGACTAGGTTGGGAGAGCCAGTCTTTTCACAGGGTATGTAAATGGCACACCTCGTTCAACCAATCCACTGGACCCTATGTAAATTAATCACTGCCTCCTCAGACCTCTGTAGGAAATTGATTGTGTTCTGTCCCAAAACTGGAGACCCTCTCAGGGCTGTCCTGCTTCCTCAGCATGAGGAAGCATTCTCTCTCTCTCCTTCTTTGTCTATTAAACTTTCCACTCCTACACCTACTCCTCGTGTGTCCATGTCCTGAATTCTTTCTCACACGAGACAAAGAGCCAGGGTATATACCCCAGACAACGGAGCTGTTTCAGAACCAACAGGCAAGAAAGATAAATAAAGGATATCCAAACTGGAAAGAAAGAAGACAAATTGTTCCTGTTTTAAGGTGACATTTAAAAGTAAATTTGAATGTAAAATCAAGATACACAAATCGGTAGCATTTGGAAAGCCAAGAGGAAACTATCTGAAAAAGAAATGAATAATTAAATCGCATTTAAAATAGGCACAAAAATAAAATACCTAAAAATAAATTCAATTAAAGAAGTGAAAAAAAATCTCTACAGTAAAATTTAAAACACTGGCAACAGAAATTAAAGAGAACACAAAAAATGAAAAAGTATTTTATGTTCATGGATTGGAAGAATTTAATATCGTTAAAATATCAGTGCTACTAAAGTGATCTACATATTCAGTGCATCTGGATCAAAATACCAATGACATTCTTCACAAAAATAGAAAAAAAATCCTAAAAATTTTAATGAAAATGAAAAAGTTTCCAGATAGCCAAAGCAATCCTAGGCAAAATGAACAAAACTAAGGTATCATGCTACCTGACTCGAAAATATGCTTCAAAGCTATGGTAAACAAATAATATGCTACTGGCATAAAGACAGATACATAGACCAAGGGAAATAACAGAGGTCCAAGAAATAAATCCACATAGTTACAGTCAACTCTCTTTGGACAAAAATGTCAAGAACACACAATGGGTAAAAGACACTCTTTTCAATAAAATATACTGGAAAAACTGGATATTCACGTGCAGGTGAATTCAAATAGATGTTCATCTCACACCATGTCCACATATCAACTCAGAGTGGATTAAGGGCTTACAGATAAAATTTGAAACTGTAAAACCACTAGAAGAAAACATAAGGGAAATCTATATGGAAAAAGTTGTCTGGACAATTTTTTTTTTGGTTTGTTTGTTTTAATATGATCCTAAAAACAAATATAACAAAAGCAAAATTAAACAAATAGAATTATATCGAACTAAAAAGTTTGTGTACAGCAAAGAACATAAACAAAGATATATCTTTATAGCAGAGAACATCAACAGAGTAAAGAGACATCTTACAATATCAGAGAAATTATTTCTAAAGCACACATCTGAAAAGGGGTTCATATCCAACATGCATAAGAAACTCAAATAACTAAACAATAAGAAAACAACTCAATAATGACAAAGCATCTGACAAAACATTTGACTAGCCATCACATATATTAAAATTAAAACCACAGTGAGATATCACTTCATACCTGTGGGAATAGCTATTATTAAAAAGATGAAAGATAACAAACGTTGATAATGATGTGGAGAAAAGGAAACCCTTATGCATTGTTTGTGGAAATATAAGTTAGTATAACTATTGTGGAAAACAGTATGGAGGTTCTGAAAAAATTAAAAATAGAACTACCATATGATCCATCCATCCTACTACTGGATATATATTCAAAAGGATGTGAAATGAGCATATCAAATGGATGTCTGCACTCTCATATTCATTGTAGCGTTATTCACAATCTCCAAGATATAAATTCAACCTAAGTGTCTATCAGAAATAAATTGATAAAGACTATTTGGTATATATACACAAGGCGATAATGTTGAATATTATTACATATGTTGATTGATGTCTCATATCTCCCTAAAATGTTTAAAATCAAATTTACTCTGACGACCTTGGGCACATGTCATCAGGACTTCCTGATGCTGTGTCACAGGCATGTGTTCTCAACTTTGGAAAATAAACTTTCTAAATTAACTGAGACCTGTCTCACATATCCGGAGTTCACACAGACTTCAGTAAAATGTAGCTATCATGATATTATGCCAGAGTATTGACTGTCATTTTGTATTGCCAATATGAATGTACATATAAAACATCAGAGATAATATTGACAAATTATTAAAATTAATAAGTTAATTTTAGTAAAATTATAGTTACTCTAAATATAAATTATAAACAGAAATGAATAAATAATAATTTTAAAAGGCTATTTACAATATTATCTCCAATTTCCAAAAAGTAGAAATAAGTATAAGAAAAATTAATAAGAAAAACTTTCATGGTAGTATATTAAATCATACCTAAAAATTAACAGATGTGTCTATTAATTAGTTGGAAACTTTAATGATGTATACACCTAATATTCCTAAGTGGATTTGTATAGTCAATAAAAATCTCTACTACCTCAGTTTATTTTGAAGAAATTAAAAAGAATGGTTATTTTAAATAAGTCAATAGACTAAAAAAAAAATTACATTGAAAACAAGGATCAAATTATAAAGAAAAAGAAAATAATCTGAAAGGTTTATTTCACCAGATTACAACACTTTGATAAGTGCTTAACATACATGCAATAATAGAAAAAGAGACCAATGGTATGGAACTAAGAATTCGGAAACAGACTCATGTGGCTAAATCAATAACAAAACAGAATCCAAGTACTTATTGTCTGCACAATAGTTATTTATACTCAAGGACACACATATGCACTAAGTGACTAGATTTTTAAATATCTCACATAAATGGTAATAAATAGAAACCAGAAATTGGTATGCATATCCTGGACAATGTAGACTTTAAGAAAAAAAACTGTTTACTTTTTTATCCCTGGTTTTGTTAAAAAGTTAGAACCCCTGATTTCACCACTACACAATATATCTATGTAACAAAATTACATTTGTATCCCACGATTTTACACAAAAATTTTGCATTCAAAATACAAATTTAAAACATTAACAATTTAAACATTGCTAGTAAATCAATTACTGGAGTTAATATTTTAGAGATAAAGGTAACAAATAACATATTAGGCATTGTATATTTTTGTAATATTTTGTAGGCATTATTTATTACAAGTTAGTTGAAAAATAAAAACTGTTAAAAAGCAATTATCCTCTTTTTAGACAATGTTACCTTTTTCATCTTCTATGTATGTTTAATATAGTCATAATTTTAAAATGCAAATGTTTGAAAACTCTTCAATATTGATGACATTCTGAAAAATTAGCCAGCAATGACACTGAAGGATTTGCCATTCTGTGCTCTGGAGGACGCTGACCCTCTTCTCACAGCACCACCAGATGGTGCCCCAGTAGGGACTCTATGTGGAGACTTTGACCTCACATTTCCCTTCTGCACTGCCCTAGCAGAGGTTTTGCATTCGGGCCCTGCCTCTGCAGCAAACGTCTGCCTGGGGATCCAGGAGTATCCATACATATGTTGAAATCTAGGCAGAGGTTCCCACACCCCAATTCTTGACTTCTGTGCACTTACATGCTCAACACTACATGGAAAAAGCCAAGGCTTGGGGCGTTCACCCTCTGAAGCCACAGTGCAAGCTCCAAGTTGGCCCCTTTCAGCCATAGTTGGAGTGGCTGGGACACTGGGTACCAAGTCCCTAGGCTGCACACAGCACAGGACCCTGGGCCTAGCCCCATAAAAGCATTTTCTGCTAGGTATCTGGGCCTCTGAAGGGAGGGGCTGCCTTGAAGACCTCTGACATGCCCTGGAGACATTTTCCCCATTGTCTTGGAGATTAACATTCAGCTCCTCCTTACTTATGTAAATTTCTGCAGCTGGCTTGAATTTCTCCTCAGAGAATAGTTTTTGTTTTTTGTTTTCTTTTCTATCACATTGTTAGACTGTAAATTTTCTGAACTTTCATGCTCTGCTTCCCTTGTAAAACTGAACGCCTTTGACCACACACAAGTCACCTCATGAATGCTTTACTGCTTAGAAATTTCTTCCACCAGATACCCTAAATCATCTCTCTCAAGTTGAAAGTACCACAAATCTCTAGGGCAGGGGCAAAATGCCACTAGTCTCTTTGCTAAACCATAACAACAGTCATCTGTGCTCCAGTTCCCAACAAGTTCCTCATCTCCATCTGAGACCATTTCAGCCTGGATTTCATTTTCCATATCATTATCAGCATTTTGGTTCAAAGCCATTCAGCAAGTCTCTAGGAAATGCCAAACTTTCCCACATTTTCCTGTCTTCTTCTGAGTCCTCCAAACTGTTCCAACCTCTACCTATTACCCAGTTCCAAAGTTGCTTCCACATTTTCAGGTATCTTTTCAGCAACAACCCACTCTGTTTGTACCAATTTATTGTATTAGTTCATTTTCACACTGCTGATAATGACATACCCAAGACTGGGAAGAAAAAAAGATTTAATTGGATTTACAGTTCAATTAACTTACATGTCTGGCAAGGCCTCAGAATAATGATGGGAGTTGAAAGACACTTCTTACATGGTGGCAGCAAGAGAAAATGAGGAAAATGTGAAAGAGGAAACCCCTGAAAAAACCGTAAGATCTCATGAGACTTACTACCACTAGAACAGTGTGGGGAAAATCGCCCCCATGATTCAAATTGTCTCCCACTGGGGCCCTCCCGCAACACATGAGAATTATGGGAGCACAACTCAAGATGAGATTTGGGTGGGGACACAGAGCCAAACCATATCGCAAACTAATGCTATTAGTAAACTATTACAGATGTTCAAAAGATGCATATGTAACGTATCCTAAACTTTCAAGGCAAGGTTAAATCATTCTGAGAACTTCAGAAAAATGTATGGGAAAAGGTGATGGTCAAGATGGAAATGCCAGAATGGAAGTAAAAACAGTCACATTTTTATGCTATTTTAAGAAATGTCATCACCTGAAGAAAATAATTAATAATTAATTTTTTCTTCCTAGAAAATCTGTTAAATTGGTAATATAAACAAATGCTTTAAGATATGAAAAATATAATAGAGTTAATCTGCAGCAGCTCATCATACCCTCTACTAACATGAAGCTTTATGATGAGATCTTTAAAAAAAAAAATAAGAGGACTCCTATCACTGATTTTTATTACTACTAAGACCTTAACATACTCTCCCCATCTCTTTCTATCATTCTTTTACTAAAAGTTCACAAAAGGAAGTTGATCAGAAAAATATCTATTCAGATATTGATAGAAGAGGAATTCTACTGATATTATTTTATTATGATTCAGAATGCAAGCAAATGATTGATACAAAAACTATTAGGGGTAATTGAGTTCACTGGAAATCCATAATAAAATAATATTAGCATTTTAATATTAGTGTTTTATAGTTTTCCTTATAGAGATTTTTTTACCTCCTTGGTTAAATTTCTTTCTAGATATTTCTTTAGCTATTGTGAATGAAATTGCTTTCTTTATTTCTTTTTCAGCTCATTTGTTATTAGTTTATAAAAATACCACTGACATTTCTGTATTGATTGTGTATCTCGCAACTTTACTGAATTCATTTATCAATTCTAAGAGTTTCTTGGTGGAATCTTTAGGTTTTTCTATATATAAGATCATGTTGTCTGCAAAGAGAGACAATTTGACCTTCTCTTTTCCAATTTGGAAGCCTTTTATTTATTCATTTATTTATTTATTTATTTATTTTTTCTTGCCTGATTGCTCTGGCTAGGATTTTCAGTGTTGTGTTAAATAGGAGTAGTGAAAGTGGGCATCCTTGTCTTGTTGCAGTTCTTAGAGGGAGTGCAGTGTCTCAATTAATGTACAAGAGCTGCTTTGGGCTGCAGAGAGTATATGTAAGGTCATAGTTTTGTAAGGCAACTTGCCTAATCCGTAAGGTTTTGTTTTTGTTTTCAGTAAAAAGGGTGATGTTTTGTCAGGTGTTATTAAAGAAAGCAGCCATCTACTTAGCAAGGGCCTCAACCTGTAATTCTACATCCATGGTCACCCCTGGGGGAAAATATGGCTAGTGGATAAATCCACCAGGATACCTGTTTCTGTGGTGCCTGGTCTTTATACTTCTCAGGTGGTAGGAAGATTGTCTAAATGAGGAAGAATGCATCTTGGTAGGTAAGGTCAATCCCAGCTGCATCTGGAAGTCCAGTTTTAGGGTAAGGCCAATCATGTGTGCTGCAGACCCATAACCAATCCCAGGGGGGAAGGATAGACCCCCACCAGGTAGATGACAGCTACTCTGCCACTTTAGCCACACATTGTCAATCAGTTGGAATGTTTGGTTAAATTGTTGATGAGGAAGCCATTCCATATTATCAGTGATAGTTTGGAGTGTGCTGCTATTGTGTCTCCTGACGCATAGTGGTGCATTGCTATTAGACATCATAAGCCATCATGTGTGGCATATCCTATGGTGGGAGTGACATTAAATTGTTTATAGACCAGATGAAAAGATGTTTCTTTGTTTCCTCAAAGGTGGGGACCTCATGGTGAGTGGTACTATAATTATAGAAAGGCAATAAATGAGAACTCTAATCGTAAGTATAAAAATAACTCCAAGTTCTCTGGTTAATGGCTCGTATACACCATAAACAGCCCTATGGTGAAAAAAAAAAAAAAAAAAGGTAGTTTCCCATAGACCCAACAGTAATTTTTAATTATGGAGGAAAGCTACCATCTGGCCCATTCAGTGAAAATGTTAGCTTTAAGAAAGATAAAGAATGTACTTATGACTATAACATTAATTAAGAACTTTGTGGTAATAAAAGGGTACTAGTTATCCATATGATTTTTCTTTGTTAGGAACTTTAGATCTTCTCTTGGCTCACCTGACCAAGTGGGCTAGCTGTATGAGGTATTGCATTGAGGAGGAGCTGTCTTTACCTGAATATGAGGTAACCATGGCTTGATTCCAGCCTGTTTGTCAGAGAAATGAGTGGTCAGCAGCACCTTATGAAGTCCCGTCCACTCTTTGGCTAACTGCTGGTCTGGTCCTTGGTTTTTGCAGGACTATATAGCACTATATTCCCTGGGCAGAAAAGGTGAAGAGGTTCACCCATGGGATATGAGGCCCTGGAAAGAACAGATGCATCATTAGTAATGTATGCCCCAACTATTGTACATATTGCTTAATTATTGATTTGTTTACTAGATCTAAAGGTGGAATTCCCACAAATTCTGGGTGGGTCTCCCAAAAATTATTTTTAAAGGGTTCAACCAAAGCTCCCTTTGCAGTACTCTTCTGACCTGGAGCAAGCCAATGAGCAAAACTTTATCCCAGCTTAAATCTGTTACCTGATAGAGTTTTGTCATCATCTTCTTTAAGGTGTGATCATTTCTCCATCTTTTCCATCAGCTGTGGTCTCTATGATGAATGTAACCACCATTTGACCTGAAAAGCTTGACTTACCTTTTATGTAATTTCAGAAATTTAAAAAAGGACAATTATCACTTTGTATTGAATGAGAAAGTCTGAATCCAGTAATTATTTCCTTCCATAAAGCTTTATCTACTACTGTGGTCCTTCTAAACTTGGTGAAGTAAGACACATTCTGAAAATGTGTCTACAAATGTAAGTAGGAAATTTTAATTTCTCCTTGCCATTAGAGTGAGGTCAACCTGCCAGTCTTTAAACGGACTCATTCTCTTGCATTTCACTGTTTCCCTTGGGAGGAGTAAGTAATTCCTTTATAATAATTTTTGGCACACAGATAACATCTCTGTGTGATTTTATGGACTGTTTTTTTGAATATGATGCCATCTAAGGTATGGCCACATCAGGTTAACCGAGGTCTCCTTTCCACAGTGTGTCTCTTTTTGTAAGTGTGTTACAATTCAATATGTCAAGCATTCAGGGAGCAAAATCACCCCATGAATACTAGCTCCAAAGTGAGCTAGGGTCTGTGTCAGCAAAACCCCGGTTGCAGGCACACTCTTCAATCCACACAGTATAATGAGGCTTGAAGTCTGATAAACCTAAATGGGGTATTGAGAGCACTGAGTATTTGTACTCAACTCCCCAACAACTTGCTTTGTAGCTCTTTCTGCTGCTTGATTCCCCTTGGTTATTTGTGAGTCATCTTTGTGATGCTCTATGTAGTAACTAATCAACCTGGACCAGTAAAGCAACTGCTTTCAGCAGGGTGAGAATCTCTATCTATGTTTAATATCCACATTACTGAGGTCAGGAGGCCTCTTTCCTTTCAAATGGCCCCGTGAGCATGCATTACCATAAATGTGTGCTTAGCAACAGTGTAAATCTTTACCTGCTTTCCATATGTCAGTTCTAATGGTCTGGTAAGAGCAATTAATTCAACTTTTTGTACTGAGGTGTCAGTAGGGAAGGACATGGGTCTCTATTATCCTATCTTCAGTCACCATAGCATACCCTGCTTGGCATCATCCATTTCCCATGAAGTTTATTCTATTGGTGTAAAGCTCCCAGTCTAGTGCTTTGGTCAGACAGGTCTGACTTTCTTGAATTAAATGATCAAGAATTTCCAGACAATTGTGTTCTAGTTCATGGTCAGGATCAGTGGTCAGGAGCAAGGTGGTTGGGTTTAGCTCCATGGTTGCTTGCAAAGTTACATCTGGGATATCCAGAAGGATGGTCTGGCCTGGTATTTGTCCATTCATGCTGAAGTAAGCCAAAAGCCTCCCTTTCTGTTCCAGCAAGTTTAGCAACCAATGAGGCACAAATACAGTGATGCATTGTCTCAGGGTAAATTCCTCTGCCTCCCATAGAATCCCACAGGTGGCAGCCACAGCCCAGAGAAAGCGGGGATCTCCTTTGGTGGATTGATGCAGCTTTCTGGAAAAATAAGCTATAGGTTTTGGGGTGTCTTCTAGCATTTGAACCAGTACTCACAGCCCTATGTATATTTTTTTCTCATGGACATGAAGCTTGAATGCCGTCTGAGGATTTGGTGGTCACAGCAATGAGGCTGACATCAACTTTTCTTTCATAGTGTCAGATAGCTGTTGGAATTCTGCTAGGCAGTGCATGAGTTCAGAGTCCAGTCTTCTAAAGGCCTCATAAAGAGGCTTAGTCATAAGTCCAAAGTTGGGGATCTGAAATCATCAGAAGCCTGTCATACCGCCAGATCCTCATAGTTTTCTTCTGTTCTTGGGGGCCTTTATAGTTTCTACCACTTGTTTACTAATGGACATTAGGCTTTTCTTCCCCAGTCTTAATTGAAACACAAGGTAGGTCACTTCTGGCTTACTAATTTGAGTCTTGTCAGGGGACACCTTGTATTCACACTGTGCTGGATGATTTAAAACCAAGATGGTATTGGACAGACATTTTTTTATAGCTTAAGCTTGCTATCACCTAATCTTATACATATTGCGATAGTACTCCTTCATCTAGTTGTAAGTTTCTTAAGTCTTTTGCAAATATTTCACCAGAACAGTGGGTAAGTTTTTAAATCCTTGAGGCAACACTGTTCAACAATATTGGAAAATCATCTTTCTTTCTGGGTTTTGCCATTTAAAGATAAATAACATGTGGACTTTTTCCTCAACTGGAATCCAAAAGGAAACATCCTTTAAGTCCAATACTGAAAAACATCCAAAGCTACTAGGTATGGCAGTCAATAAAGGATATGGATTGGGCACAGTCAGACGAATATTTTCGTCTATTTTACTGACAGCTCTAAAATCTTTCAAAAAGTAATATTTACTTGTGTGTGGCTTTTTCAGAGGGAGGATGGGGTGTTACATGGAGATCTGAAGGGGCAAATCAGCCCATTCTCTAGAAGTTTTGTAATATAGGCTGAATTACCTTTAAAGCTTCTCTCTTTAGTGAATATTGCTTTTATGGGGTATCTTTGCCCCTTCTTTGGTCTCTATATGCACTGGCTGTAAATTTCTAACTTTGCCTGGAGTCCCATGTGCCTATATGCAATTACTCACTTGTTCATAATTTTCCGAGGAGAAGAATATTTTTCCTTTTCATCCTCAGGGCAAGTGAGAATCATCTGCAGCCACAGTGCCTGTGCCA
>NW_012114544.1:4965465-4966964 GCF_000951035.1 Colobus angolensis palliatus | reverse complement strand
CCAGGATAGCCTTGGAGCCATGCAGAGGCATGGTTGGAGCAGAGGCTGGAACAGGCTGGTTCAAAATATTTAGGAGGCCCATCTTTTTTTTTTTTTTTTCTCTTCTGGTTTTTACTATTGGGTTTGGTAAGAGCTTTTATTCCCATTTCTCTGTACAGCCAGCAGCCTATTCCATCTCCCGACCTTAGCCCTTTTTATGCCGTAGCAGGAAAGCCTACGTATAGAGCATTTATTCCCATTTCCCAAAGCTGTGACAAAACAGTTCCAGTTGTCATAGGACATAATTCTGGGTGCTCCTCTTTAAAGGTCAATATTCATCATCCTTCAATTTATACATAGGCCAAAAAGTGTTACCACAAGGTTTTTTATTTTTGTTTTTTTTTTTTGTCACTAGCTGATAGCTATAGGCCTTCTAGTTATCCAGAGTGTGCTCCAGAGAGCTCAGAGACGTAATAGAAGTTTTGCAGCCCATTTTTTGTCTCTATAGGGCAACTCCCATAGTAAAAGTCCCAGGGGCTGGATGAACTCCCCTGCTCTGGAACTCTTTGTGTATATAATATTCTTGCATTCCCAGTGGGCACACTCACACACATCTCTCCACACAGCTATGGCTGCCAGGGACATCAAGGAAAGAGTTCCTTGAGTGCTTGGTAGATAACAGTTCATATCATTTTATTTACTTCTTTAACTTTACACTAAGTCCAACTACAACAAATAGAAATAGAGTGACAACAGATAAGGTGATGAACTAGGCAAACAAAAAGAGCCAATGGGTTAGAGTAAGGATTAGCTAAAAACTACTCAGGTGCTATTCATTCTGTTTTCACATAGGATGCACAAAGGGCAGTGAACAGGGCAGCAGGCCTGTCTAGATGGTCTACAGAAAAGTTCACAAGCTTAGTCTCCCTACACGTCTTGACACAAATATCTACAATATTTCAGAGTCCCAAAAAGCATTACAAAATCAGTGCCTCACATCATAAAAACTGCCTTTTTCTTGGGGGAGGTGTGCTCTATTTCAGTGCCTTCAAATACCAGTTGGATCTGATCTTTAGCTAGTGGAACTGTCTCACAGACATAATGGAAACTCTGCTGCACACCATTGGAGAGAGGATAACAATAAACCCAGGCACAGACAGAGACATATCCAATGCAGATGGAGTATTCCAAATGAATCCTGAAGAGACAGGAGAAAAGTCCTGAGATCTTGACTTAAACCCAGATGACACCACAGAATGACCTTCATTAGGTCCACACAGTGCCACAGACAAGCTATTCTAGGCCCAGAGTGCTAGAGAGCCAGTATGGCAGAGACACAGGATTACTGTCTGCACTCTGGTTGACTTACCCAGTTCTTGAAGTCCATCAACTTCCCAGGTGCTGCTTTCCTTACACCAACAAAGCGTTATAGCAGCTGTTGCCATGGGGCTGGAGGTAGAGGAAAGAAAATCCTCAAGAAAAAGGTGATCTTTGTAGCTGGCGGGAATTCCCTGGAGTTC
>NW_012114544.1:4949546-4963920 GCF_000951035.1 Colobus angolensis palliatus | reverse complement strand
CTCTACCACATGCTATTTCTTCTAACACTGTTGTGAATAATTCAATTATGGAAAACATTCAGAGGACTGTTGACTGTTTTATTCATATCTATAGACTAAATGTTTAAAAATAATACTAATGAGAGGTGAAGTCAGCTGGATTTCCTGGGTTGAGTGAGGACTTGGAAAACTTTTCTGTCTAGCTAGAGTATTGTAAATGCACCAATCAGCGCTCTGTGTCTAGCTAAAGGTTTGTAAATGTACCAATCAGCACTCTGTAAAATGGACCAATCAGTGCTCTGTAAAATGGACCATTCAGCAGGACATGGGTGGAGCCAAATAAGGGAAAGCTGGCCACCGGAGCCAGCAGGGGCAACCCGCTAGGGTCTCCTTCCTTGCTGTGGAAGCTTTGTTCTTTCGCTCTTCACAATAAATCTTGCTCCTGCTCACTGTTTAGGTCCACACTACCATCATGAGCTGTAACACTCACCACGAGGGTCTGCGGCTTCATTCCTGAAGTCAGGGAGACCACAAACCCACTGGGAGACCACAAACCCACAAACCCACTGGTCCAGACACATCTGAACATCTGAAGGAACAAACTCCGGACATATTATCTTTAAGAACTGTAACACTAACTGCAAGGGTCTGTGACTTACATTCTAGAAGTCAGTGAGATCAAGAATCCACCAGAAGGAATAAATTCCAGACACATTTTGGCAACCCAGATGGGACTATCCACTATCGCCAAGGGGTGAGCACCATCGGATCCCTTTCGCTTGCTATTCTATCCTATGTTTCCTTAGAATTCGAGGGCTAAATACTGGGCACCTGTTGACCAGTTAAAAGCAACTAGCACATCTGCCGAACTAAAGACACTAGTGTCAGGCTTTCTGGGAAAGGGCTCTCTAACAACCCTCCACTCTTTGGAGTTGGGAGGTTTGGTTTGCCTGGAACCAGCTTCCACTTTTCCTGTACTTCTGGTCTGAACCGAGGGTG
This sequence comes from Colobus angolensis palliatus, assembly GCF_000951035.1. Classification (NCBI taxonomy): domain Eukaryota; kingdom Metazoa; phylum Chordata; class Mammalia; order Primates; family Cercopithecidae; genus Colobus; species Colobus angolensis. Next base: position 4,962,942 of record NW_012114544.1, on the reverse strand, counting down.
TACAGACATGGGGGCCATTCAGCTCTGGGTTCCCGACAACAGGTTGATTGACACTGCGACCATGAGCGGAACTCTCAAAGTCACCTCGCCCAAGTGAGACTCGCCCATCTATCCTATCTATCCTGACCCTTGCCTCCTGGGTCCTAATGCCTACCAGACAAACTTCCTTTCGCCTCTTTTCTCCAAGGCTAGTCCCACTTCTAAAAACCACTCCCTGTGTCTGGTGCTTTTCTAGTTTCTCCTATAAAAATGATTTCTAATATAAACTTCAGGACTCTGTTACCTTATTTTGGCAGCCAGGCTCATCAATCAGAAAGACATAATTTTTGCCCAAAGTCCCACTGGGGCAGGGGACTATCTGGAATTTTAGGATCCCTCCTCAGACTAGCAGACCTAACAAAAACTACTCTTGAAGCTAGGATATGGGGAGCCTCAGAAATGATATCCTTCCTATTCACGTGAGGACAAAAGGCGTTTCTCTTCCAACACTGGAGCTCCCATCCCTCTCTCAGGGTATGGCCCTCCACTTCATTTTTGGGGCATAACATCTTTAAAGGACACGAGTAAAGTCCTCTTACAGGTTTTTGAGAATGCATCGGTAAGGGCCACTAAATCTGGCCTTCCTTGGTCCTCCTTGTCCAGAAGGAAAACTAGTGTTTCTGCTGCTGTGTCGGTGAGCACAACTGTTCCGATCAGCAGGGTCCAGGGACTGTTGCAGGTTCTTGGGCAAGAGGTGTTTCTGCTGCTGCGTTGTTGAGTGCAACTATTCCAATCAGCAGGGTCCAAGGACTGTTGTGGGTTCTTGGACAGGGGAGAAACAAACAAACCAAAACCACAGGCAGTTTTGTCTTTCAGATGGGAAACACTCAGGCATCAACAGGCTCACCCTTGAAATGCATCCTAAGCCATTGGGACAAATTTGACCCACAAACCCTGAAAAAGAGGTGGCTCAGTTTTTTCTGTGCTATGGCTTGGCCACAATATTCTCTCTCTGATGGGGAAAAATGACCACCTGAGGGAAGTATAAATTACAATACTATCCTACCTTTTCTTGACCTTTTCTGTAAGAGGGAAGGCAAACAGAGTGAAGCACCTTATGTCCAAGCTTTCTTTACATTGAAGGTGAATCCACAACTGTGCAAAGATTGCAATTTACATCCCACAAAAGGACCTCTCAGCTTACCTCCATATCCTAGCCTCCCTATAGCTCCCTTTTCTATTAATGACAAGTCTCCCCTAATCTCCCCTGCCCAGAAGGAAACAAGCAAAGAAATCTCCAAAGGACCACAAAAAACCTTGAGCTATCAGTTATGTCCCCTTCAAGCTGTAGGGGGAGGGGAATTTGGCCCAACCTGGGTACGTGTCCCCTTCTCACTCTCTGATTTAAAGCAGATCAAGGCAGACTTGGGGAAGTTTTCAGATGATACTGATAGGTACACAGATGTCCTACAGGGTCTAAGGCAAACCTTTGACCTTGCTTGGAGAGATGTCATGCTACTGTTAGATCAAACCCTGACCTTTAATGAAAAGAATGTGACTTTAACTGCAGCCTGAGAGTTTGGAGATACCTGGCATCTTAGTCAAGTAAATGACAGAATGACAGCTGAAGAAAGGGACCAATACCTTACCGGTCAGCAAGCCATCCCCAGTATGAATCCCAGCTGGGATCTTGACTCAGATTATGGGGACTGGAGTGGCAAATATCTGTTGATCTGAGTTCTAGAAGGACTGAAGAGAATTAGGAAAAAGCCCATGCATTATTCAATGATGTCTACCGTAACTCAGGGAAAGGAAGAAAATCCTTGTGCCTTCCTCAAGTGGCTACAGGAGGCCTTAAGAAAATATACTCCCCTGCCACCCAACTCACTAGAAGGTCAACTGATCCTAAATGATAAGTTTATTACTTCATCAGCCGCAGATATCAGGAGAAAGCTCCAAAAGTGAGCCCTGGACCCTGAATAAAATCTGGAGGCATTATTAAACCTGGAAACCTTGGTGTTCTGTAAGAGGGACCAAGAGGAACAGGCCCAAAAGGAAAAGCAAGATCAGAGAAAGGCAGCAGCCTTAGTCATAGCCCTCAGACAAACAAACCTTGGTGGTTCAGAGAGGACAGAAAATGGAGCAGGCCAATCACTCGGTAGGGCTTGTTATCAGTGTGGTTTATAAGGACACTTTAAAAAAGATTGTCCAATGAGAAACAAGCTGCCCCCTCATCCATGTCCACTGTGCTGAGGCAATCACTAGAAGGCACACTGCCCCAGAGGGTAAAGGTTCTCTGGGCCAGAAGCCCCCAACCAGATGATCTAATAACAGGACTGAGGGTGACTGGGGCAAGCGCCAGCTCATGTCATCACCCTCATTGAGCCCCGGGTACATTTAACCCTTGAGGGCCAGGAAATTGGCTTCCTCCTGGACACCGGCATGGCCTTCTCAGTGTTAATCTCCTGTCTGGGACGACTGTCCTCAAGGTCCTTTACCATCTGAAGAATCCTGGGACAGCCTGTAACCAGGTTTTTCTCCCACCTCCTCAGTAGTAATTAGGAGACTTTACTCTTTTCACATGCCTTTCTTGTTATGCCTGAAAGTCCCACACCCTTATTAGGGAAGGATATATTAGCCAAAGCTGGAGCTATTATCTACATGAATATGGGGAACAAGTTACCCTTTTGTTTTCCCCTACTTGAGGAGGGAATCAAACCCAAAGTCTGAGCATTGGAAGGACAAAAAATACCTGCCCAGTCCAAATCAGGCTAAAAGACCCCACCACTTTTCCTTATCGAAGGCAATATCCCTTAAGGCCTGAAGCTCATAAAGGATTATAGGATATTGTTAAACATTTAAAAGCTCAAGACTTAGTAAGGAAATGCAGCAGTCCCTGTAACACCCCAATTCTAGGAGTACAAAAACCGAACAGTCAGTGGAGACTAGTGCAAGATCTTAGACTCATCAATGAGGCAGTAATTCCTTTATATCCAGTTGTACCCAACCCCTATACCCTGCTCTATCAAATACCAGAGGAAACATAAGGATTCACTGTTCTGGACCTCAAGGATGCCTTCTTCTGTATTTCCCTGCACTCTGACTCCCAGTTTCTCTTTGCCTTTGAGGATCCCACAAACCACATGTCCCAACTTACATGGATAGTCTTGCCCCAAGGGTTTAGGGATAGCTCTCATCTGTTTGGTCAGGCACTGGCCCAAGATCTAGGCCACTTCTCAAATCCAGGCACTCTGGTACTTCAGAATGTAGATGATTTACTTTTGGCTACCAGTTCGGAAGCCTCATGCCTGCAGGCTACTCTAGATCTCTTGAATTTTCTAGCTAATCAAGGGTACAAGGTATCTAGGTTGAAGGCCCAGCTTTGCCTATAGCAGGTCAAATATCTAGGCCTAATCTTGGCCAGAGGGACCACGGCCCTCAGCAATGAATGAATACAGCCTATACTGGCTTATCCTCACCCTAAGACGTTAAAACAGTTGTGGGGGTTCCTTGGAATCACCAGCTTTTGCTGACTATGGATACCCGGATACAGCGAGATAGCCAGGCCACCTCTATACTCTAATCAAGGAGACCCAGAAGGCAAATATTCATCTAGTAGACTGGGAACCAGGGGAAGCAACAGCCTTCAAAACCTTAAAGCAGGCCCTAGTACAAGCTCCAGCTTTAAGCCTTCCCACAAGATAAAACTTCTCTTTATACATAACAGAGAGAGCAGGGATAGCTCTTGGAGTTCTTACTCAGACTCGTGGGACAACCACACAACCAGTGGCATAGCTAAGAAAGAAACTGATGTAGCAGCAAAAGGCTGGCCCCACTGTTTAAGGGTAGTTGTGACAGTGGCTGTCTTAGTTTCAGAGGCTATCAAAATAATATAAGGAAAGGATCTCACTGTCTGGACTAGCCATGATGTAAATGGCATACTAGGTGCCAAAGGAAGTTTATGGCTATCAGACAACTGCCTCCTTAGATACCAGGCACTACTCCTTGAGGGACTGTTGCTTCAAATACGTATGTGTGTGGCCCTCAACCCTGCCACTTTTCTCCCAGAGGATGGGGAACCAATCAAGCATAACTGCCAACAAATTATAATCCAGACTTATGCTGCCCGAGATGATCTCTCAGAAGTCCCCTTAGCTAATCCTGACCTTAACTTGTTTACTGATGGAAGTTCATTTGTAGAGAATGGGATACGAAGGGCAGGTTATGCCATAGTTAGTGATGTAACCGTACTTGAAAGTAAGCCTCTTCCCCCAGGGACCAGAGCCCAGTTAGCAGAACTAGTGGCACTTACCCAAGACTTAGAACTGGGAAAGGGAAAAAGAATAAATGTGTATACAGATAGCAAGTGTGCTTATCTAATCCTACATGCCTATGCTGCAATATGGAAAGAAAGGGAGTTGCTAACCTCTGGGTGAATATCCATTAAATACCATAAGGAAATTATGGAGTTATTGCACGCACTGCAAAAACCCAAGGAGGTGGCAGTCTTACACTGCCTAAGCCATCAGAAAGGTGAAGGAGAAAAGGCGAAGGAAACTATCAGGTAGATGCTTAGGCCAAAATTGCTGCCAAGTGGAACCTCCCATTAGAAATACCTACGGAAGGACTCTTGGCATGGAACAACCCCCTCCAAGAGATTAAGCTCCAGTATTCCCCCACTGGAACAGAATGGGGACTTTCACGGTGGCATAGTTTTCTCCCCTCGGAGTGGTTGGCAACAGAAGAAGGAAAAGTACTTATACCCAAAGCCAACCAGTGCAAAATACTTAAAACCCTCCACCAAACTTTTCATATGGATATTGAAAACACTCATCAAATGGCCAAATCCCTATTTACAGGGCCAAATATCCTCCAGACCATCTGACAGGTAGTCAAAGCCTGTGAGGTGTGCCAAAGGAATAATCCCTTGGTCCATCATAAGGTCCCTTTGCGGGAACAAAGAATAGGTCATTATCACGGAGAGGACTGGCAGTTAGACTTCACCAATATGCCTAAGTCAAAGGGATTTCAATACTTGTTGGTTTGTGTCCAGTACTCAATGAATTTCTTAACCCTGGCTACAGTGATATTTTAGAGATAAGTATTTGGCTCAGATTAGAATTATAAAATTCAGGTATTGGATTTCATTTATAATATATTGAGAAAGAAAAAGTGCTCTGGTTGGTTTTGCCAGGAAAAGGAACCTAGGGTGCAGATTTTGACAACTATTCTTCTGTAAGTCGAGAGACGCCCCCCCGCCCCGTCCAACTGTGAGAATGACATCCACGATGAGTGAGCTTGGAATTTAGAGAGATAGAGATAGTAAACATAAAGTCATGCTCAAGCTACTTAATTCAGCTATACCTGAAATAAACCTTATTTATTTGTTCCAATAAAGTAATATGCTGTTTGTTATTTTTTCACTAAGCATATTTGGTATTATAGAGTTTGCTACCTGGTGAGTTACAACTCATACAACTAGTAAGTAAAAGAGTACTTATTTCATTAATTCACATCTTCACAGTACAATTTAGTAATGGAAGTAAAGCCAAATCTACCATATACAAAATTCAGACTATTTTGATTTAGATTAAATATTATAGAAGCATAAATGACTCATTCTTTGACTTAAAAAATCTTTAGTACTTAATGATCAGTCACATTTGTGTGCAGAATTTAATTATCTACTAAGGAAATGATGTACTTTCATCTCAGGATCAAATTTTTAAGCAAATGTAGGGGATGTTTAAACTGTCACTTGATATATCAAGTCACAACTTTATCAGCAATTGAAGAAATGTAAAAATGTGCAATTAAAAGAAATGCAAAATCTATTTTTACATAAAACTTTCACCTTATTAAACTGTTTTTAGTTATTAGTCTGACAGATGCTAGTGTGTGTAGGTGGAAGAAAAATGTTTTAATATAATTAAGTTTGATACTTCAGTAGGAATAATGAATTCTTTTTGCACTCCTGCAGGTAAAAAGCTGTGCGTCTTCAGAATGTTTTCTGAACTCTCTGATATTTGAAAACAAAGTTTTATTCCCTACAGTAATTATTGTGGTATTTGTTCCATGAACTCTTCCAGTGTATACATTTATACACTGCATTATTGTACATGCAGTACCTGAGACATATGCTTAGTATTAGGATCAACATAAAACTATTTGATTGATTAATACATAAAAACAGCAGAAAGATGAATAATGGAGTGATTATTTTTCCAACTTAAAAACGATTCAATAAAATAATTTTGAAAAAAAATTCTAAGCAATGTAAACTGAGGCAAATATTTTTTCATTGTATTGCATATAAAATATTTCAATTTTTATGCCTTTGAGATGATATTTATGACTTTCATCTAGGGGTACGAACCCTTGACTATCTGTTGATTGCTGACTTCCCCAGGCTTTTATCTCTCTATTCTCACATACAACCCAGCTACTTGGACTTTAATTTATTTCTTCTTCTAAGCTGTTTCCAGTTTTATATAACTTGCAAACGCATTTTCTCTCTCTCCAGAATGGTAGTCTTTATATTCTTTACTTGCCTAATTCTTCCTCCTCTCTCATATATTACTTTAAATGCTACATGCTGAGTTACTCTTCCTTTAATATCTCAACACTAATCAAAATTTAGTCCCTTTTAGTTGCTATTTAGTCCCAATTTAGTTGCTATATTCCTAAAGATAGATTACTATAGTTTGTAAATACACATACACATATGATATAATTTGGATATTTGTCCCCTTTACATATCATGTTGAAATGTGATCTCTAATGTTGGATGTGGGGCCTGGTGGGAGGTGTATGGTTCATGGGAGCTGATGCCTCATGAGTGGTTTAGTGCAGTCCTCATGATAGTGAATGAGTTCTTGCAAGATCAAGTTGTTTAAAAGCGTGGCTTCTCCCACTCCCCACCCCCGCAAACCCTGCTTTCTGCTCCCACTCCCACTCCTGCTATGTGACGTGGCTGCTCCTGCTTCACCCTGAGGATTCCACTGAAGCTGAGCAGATGAGCAGATGCTGGGGCCATGCTTGTTCAGCCTGCAGAACCATAAGCCAATTAAACCTCATTTCTTTGTAAATTACCAAGCCTCGGTTATTTCTTTATAGCAACAAAAAATGGCCTCTATATATTCACATGTAAGTATATATACATATATACACTGCACTATTGTACATGCAGTGTCTGAGACACATGCCTAGTAGATATTAGGATCAATATAAAACTATTAGATTGGTTAATATAAAAAAAGAGGAGAAGGATGAATGATGGGGTACTTTTTTTCTAGATTCACTTCTTTGTATTTTAACATCAATTTAAAAGAAAGTACCTTTTTAGATTTATGAACAAAATCTTCAAGATTTTGTAAAAATTGTATTGCTTTGACTTTCTCACGCTTCCAAACAATATCTAAAATTTAATGTAACAAAATATATGAAAACATTTATCACACATTAATGTAGTTTAAAGCAAACAAGTGCAGTGAATGGAAACATACTTTGAATAACAAATTTGTAATATTTCCTTAGAAGACACTACTACTTTTACTGAAAACAAAACTTGAATTTAAACTTACCCTGCTTTGTAAGCCTCAATTATTCCCTATATAGATGACATATTGTTTCCTTCTCATTACACATATACAGACAGGCATATCTGCCTTTCCTGTCTATTGGGCTTATGTCTTAAATTTCAACCACTAATCATCACTCCATGAATCCCTCCATCTTCCCCTCCCCTGAAATGTGTCACTATCTCCTTTTCCTCACTGGATAACTTGTATTTATTCTGTAAGATTTCATTTTAAAAAAGTTTTTTCGTTGATACTACTTTAATGCTTATCCTAAATTCTAAATGTTGTATTTTCTAAAGGTTTTGCGGAAGTATAACATACAGATGTAATGGAGTGAATCATAGGTTTGTAGCATGACAAATCGTTACAAAATACAAATGCTCACATGCCAGAAATGCAATATTACTGTTCTCCTAAAGATCTACTATTTTATCCTTTCAGTCACTACCCTCCTTTTCATTTCAAAGGTAAACATTACTCTTATTTCTAATAACATAACTCAATCTGCCTGTCACTGAACTTTAAAGAGGGAATCGTACTTTTTTGTGTTTGATTTTAGCCTGGACTGTCTTTGGTAAGCATCATAATTCTGAGATTCTTCATAGTGTTTCACAGAGATGGGATATATTTTTATTGTTGCATAATATTCTGTTTTAAAAATACATTCAGGTTGTTCTTTTTATTACCATTCAACCAATTATTGATGAACATATATTTACCTGTCTCTCTTTATTGGCTATTCTGAATAATGCTGCTAGCAACATTCCCATTTTAATTTACACATACTTATCTACTCAGGCTAGATACACACGTACACACAAGCATCCAGAAGTCAAATCAGTGAGTCATAGGGTATCTTTATGTGAATACTGCCAGATTTCCACAAAATATTTGTATCGATTTGCCAGCTACCCCCCAAAAAAAGTACCAATTGTTACACAGCTTAGTCGATACTAAGATTTTGGCTTTCTTATTTTCTTTTTTCTCATGTGTAAGCACAGCATCACTTTTTTATTTTTATAGTCTTGTTTATTTTTAATGTTTGTGTACATATTTTACAGAGTACACGTGATATTTTGATCCAAGTATGCAATGTATAATGATCAAATGTGGGTAATTGGAATATCCATCACTGCAAACAATTATCATTTCTTTGTGATGAAAACATTTCAAATCTACTCTTCTAGTCACTTTGAAACATACAATAAATTATTTTTAACCTTGATCATCCTATTGCAGTGCTGAACACTAGATCTTTATTAGCATTCACACGTCCACACAAATTTATTGAAATATTGATTCAAATTGCGTTGAATACATAAACAAATTTGTGAAAAAATTGTCATTAAAATATCAAATTTTCTAACTATTTTTGACATACAGATCTATATATTTGATTTCACTTTAATTTTTGGTAGCAATATTGTAAAGTTTTTCTTGTAGAAGTCTTGCACTTATACTGACATATATGTAACTGTAAGACAACAAAAAGCATTCTTTCTAATTTATACAATTTTGGTGGTTTAGAATAATTCAAGTGATTTTTTTGTTCAATTACTTAGCCAGCTTTACTTATAATTTAAAATAATGTATTGCTATATTCTTCTGAATTTTCTAACCACTCAAATATGTTGTCTGTAATTAATCATAGTCTTATGTCTTCATTTCCAATTTTATCATTTTCTCTTTTGTATCATATAGGACTGACAAGGACCTTGAATGTAGCATTGAATTGACATGATGACAGAGCGCATGTTTTTCTCATCATTGATTCAGAGAAAGAGCCTCAAAGTGTTTGTGGATTTTGTTGGTAGTGTTATTAGCATCCTTTATCTAATGTTTTAAAAACTATTTCCTTTGTAGTCACGTATTAAGTTTATATAATAAAGATAAAATTTTACTGAATAATTTTTCTACATCTTTTTGTATCCCCACGTATTTTTTCTCTATTTTATTAATCTCATAAATTACCTTGATTGATTCATGAATGGCAGAGAAATAATACAATTCTGGAATGAACCTAATCTGTTCATAATTTTTTTTACAATTAAATATTTGAATTTGACTTAATAGTATATAATCTAGAATTTTATCCTGATGTTTATGAAAGTTATTGGCCAATAATTAAATGTCATTGCAAATCTTTGTCAGGTTTTGTTAGCAGGATTATTATGGTCCTCAAAGCAAGTCTGGGAATGTTTTCATCTATCCCTTGAAATTCATAATTTGTTGAAATTCATAATGAGTTGCCTTTTTCTTAACTATTTGATTGCATTTACTAGGGAAGTCATCTCTACCTATAGTTGTTTTTGTGGGAAGGGTTAAATTTTATTATATAGAATAATTCAGATTTCAAAATTTTATCATGTCTTTTTGGGTATCTCCTAGGACATTTTTCTATCTCATTTATATTTTCAGATATATTTATATAAAGGTATTTGTAATATGCTTTTATAATCATTTTCATACTCATAACATCTCTAATAATATCTACTTTATCATTCCTATTATAGATTACTGGGCTTCTTTCTTATATCTTGATCTGTCTCACCAGGGGTTTATTATTTTTGGAAACATATTATAGAATATATAATTAACGTATATTATCATGATTATTTTCTATCTTGTGATTTCTTCAGTTAATTTAAATGAGAGGAATGCTTAGATCATTGAGTCCTCACCTTATTTTATGGAATAGGCAGTGAGCATACAGCTCTTCTAATTACAGCTAGCAATTTTAGCGCTCAATTAAAATATTTTCTAATTTTATAATTATTATTTTCATCTCAATTTTGGTTATTTGGGCATCTGCTTTCCAATTGAATTGGAATTCCATAGTTATTTGCTTTAGTATTGATTTTTAAGTGAATACCATGATATTAGATGATATATCATTTATTTTAAGCTTTTGATATATTTTGTGACTTACTCTGTGGCCCGACATGTGGTAAATTTTAGTTAACCTTCCATCATGTGTACTTCCAAAGAATGTATACTCTGAATTTGTTGGGATTAGGTCATATTTATCAATCAGTTTGTTCATATATTTTACAAGCTTACTGATTTTTTTCTCATCAGTTTATCAGTTCCTAAGAAAGTTGTTTAAATATTTCCAAATATGCTTTTGGATTTTTCTATCATTTAGTTCAGTTAATTTTAACTTAAGCATTTCAGGGCAATTATTGGGGCATAGTTACAATTTTATATTTTATGGTGATTTTCAAGTTCTATTATGACATTTCATCACATTACTTCATCATAATTATAAAGTTGCTTTTTATCTCTAGAAATAATGTATAATTGACAGATACCTTAGAAGAAGAGACAGCATCAAACGCAGGGCTCCGGTGCCTGAGCTTTCTTTCCTTCCTGGAATCTCATGGCCACCAAATACTTACCACATTCATTGCCCCAGTACCTTCAAAAAATGGTTGTAGTTTTTACTTTGTTTTGTTTCATTATTTTAGTTTTTTCATGTAGGAAGATTTTCCCTACAACCTAGTGCACAATTTTCAGAAGATCACTCTATTTTTTGCTGATTTTACCAAGTGAACTCTATCTGGCAAGCAGAGGTGTCTTCTAAGCATACAATTCAGTAACTGTATATAATTTAGTTGATGTTTAATGATTTTAATTTTATGGATATGTACATAGTAAGACCACATAAGGATTCTCAAAAAAACTAAGGACAATGCAAGTAAATATAAAGATTTCACAAGTGGAAAAATATTGACATCAAAATTATCTTTCTATTGTAAAATAAAACTAATGAATGGTGGAAATAAGATAAACTTTATTAAAAAACAAAAAAATATTCTGAATTAAAAGATAAAGCAGTAGAGATGCCTCACACTTTTACATATGTATCTTATTTCACCCTCAATGAAATTCTATAATAACTGAAATTCTGCTACCCCAAGGTTTTCAATTCAAGGGATATTACTTCTCTTTGATTAAAACATAAATATAGAAATGACACATAACTTCTGCATCTGGCTACTGTCTACCTCTCCAGCCTAACATTATGAAATTTTCTCTTTTCTTTAAGTTAACTAAATATTCTTTAAGTTAACCAAAGTACCATAAACTGGATGACTGGATGACTGAGCATTTATTTGCATGTAGGGTATTCTTATCTTCAAATGCTCAATCTTTCTCTCTTAGGCCACTTTATTTCTTTCACTTTCAAAAATTAAAATCAAATATAATTTTCCAAATAAGCCTTTTTTCATCTTACAAACTAAGGACTTTTTAATTGTCGTCTACATAGTATTTTTCTTCAGAGATCTGCCTTAAAACAATTGATGGTATCTGTCTCACAGATTTATGACAATTGAATATAATGAATGTGTGCAATAATCAGAAGATTTCCCAGAATATTATTACTCAATAAAGTTTAGCTATTATAGTTATTTCCATTGTTATGTAAAATGAAGAATTTTCAAATGAGTAAAAAGTTTCCTCCAAAGACCCACTTATTAAATGGCCATGTTTTCTTTCATAATCAAAAATATTTTTTAAATTCCTGCGTGCCTTTCTTTTTCAGCCATTTTGTATATTTTCCTGACAATTCCCTGATGTATGTGTAGGTATATTCATCTATATGAATATATGTTTGTACATTTGGACACAGAGACTCACATTCACACACTGACACATGTACATTTGTAACTGAATACTTGATGGACTTCCTATAGTGTTTTTAATATACTAGTTAAATAAATATAAGTAGTTAGTTTGATAATCTATTATTTTCACAAAATAGTGAAAATTCATACATTATTGGTAGTAGTTATTTTGATCGGTTGGAAATAATTCATTTATTTCGTGGATTAGTTACAAAAATATTTTATTAATAATATTCTTTTATATTTGCTTGTTTGTTTTTTTCAAATAGCCAACATTTATCCAAAATGGCAACTTGGAACCAAAAAGTTTCTATTTAGGCTATAGAAAAATCTTCTTATCATTCATGTAGCGATGCTCATGTTTACTACATTTAATCTCTCACAAGTGCTTGAATATAACTTTTTCTGAACCTAAGATAAATGTAAAATAAAATTAAAATAGCATTGTAATAGAACTATAGAGATTTTGATGTGGTGCATACATGTGTACTGCCCAGTGTTGTGTGATATGGTACATCAGCATCTGATTTCATTTTTTTCCCACTCAGCTGCTTATTAAAGTTGTTTATTTTCTTCCTAGGCTATAAAAGGAAGGTTATGAAGATTATGAGATTTTAGCAGTAATCACAGGCCAACCTCCACCATTAACATATAGCACTTAATCTAATTTTAAAATAGAAATGTAAAAACTGTATTTTACAGTTCACACTTTATATTAGAGATGTGCAAGCACATATAAATGTAAAATGATTTTAAAATATTTTCCAATTGAGATTCTTCCTGGTGAATAGCTTATGTAACATATAGTTTTAAAAAAAGGCATTTGATAACAATGTTAATGAGTTTTATTAAACTGTGTATGTGTAGGAAAATGTGTGTGTCCTGTATATGTGTGTGTATGTACATATGCATAAAAAAGAGCATTCTTATACATCCGTAATAGACAAACAGAGAGCCAAATCATGAGTGAACTCCCATTCACAATTGCTTTAAAGATAATAAAATACCTAGGAATCCAACTTACAAGGGATTTGAAGGACCCCTTCAAGGAGAACTACAAACCACTGCTCAAGGAAATAAAAGAGGACACAACCAAATGGAAGAACATTCTATGCTCATGGACAGGAAGAATCAATATCGTGAAAATGACCATACTGCCCAAGGTAATTTAGAGATTCAATGTCATCCCCATCAAGCTACCAACGATTT
>NW_012114544.1:4946600-4948045 GCF_000951035.1 Colobus angolensis palliatus | reverse complement strand
CGAGTTAATGGTTGTAGCACACCAACATGGCACATGTATAGATATGTAACAAACCTGAACATTGTGCACAAGTACCCTAGAGCTTGAAGTATAATAATAGTAATAATAATAAAAGAGCTGAGAAGAAAAAATGGTGCTAAAATAAGTTTCCTTTATCAAATAACATGAGTATAGATACAGGAAAGCCATTGTAGCTGTGATAACACAAAACTCAGATTATTTTATGGTTACTTGAAACATGGGTGAATGCTGACTCACAAAAATTAAATATGTTATTTAAAATTTTATTTGACAGCTTCTTGGACTATGAGTAAATGCTGAAATAAAATTGAGAATATTTATTGTAACAAAAACTTCATTGTTCCTAAAAATACTGTTCCATGATTCAACTTTCATTTTAAGACAGAAACACATTTATTTTAATAGTTCATAAAACACTCTCCAAATTGCTAAAAATCTCCCGGAAAATTGCACTGTATCTTAAATAGACAGCTTGCCTCTGGATTGGTTTTCTCTGTTATTTGTTAAAAGCAAATGTTCATTTGTCAAATGCAAATATATGTTCTGTTTTACGTATATATATATGTATATAATTGTATTTAACGATTATTTTACAATGTCACGTAATAAAACTGGATATGTAAATCAGAAATATTAAAGAAAATATGTTCCAAATATCTTTTCCCTTGGTAACCTATTATTTCAACAAGCTAAACATTTTAAACTTCTGGTAAAATTATTTTTCCATAAGCCTCCCATAACAAATAAGGTATTAATAAACATGAATACTTAATTCATTACATAAACTAGAATGATATACACCACTTATCCCAAGAAGATAAATCATCAATATCAACTATAGTGTCTTAATCAGTTTGGAATGCTGTAACAAAGTACCATAAACTGGAAGACTTACAAGCAACAGAAATTTATTTCTCACTGTTATGGAGACTAGAAGTTCAAATTCAGGGTCCCAGCATGGTCAAATTCTGGCGAAGGTCTTTTCTGGGTTGCACATTTTCAACTTACATGGTGAAAAGAATGAGCTAGTTCTCTGGCCTCTTTCTGTAATAGCGCTAATGCCATTTAGTAAGGCTCCATTTAACTGCTGCTCAAAGATTCTACCTCCAAGTACCATCATATTGAGTTCAGGCTTCAACATGTGAGTCTTAAAGGGGCACAAACATTCAGTCCATTACAACCAGATTTATTCGATTTACAATACATCTTCAAACAGCCAGCAATTCGTTGATTTAATTTTTATAACACAGATCAATAGAAAAAAATAAATTTAAGTTACATTAAATAAAGCATACAAAATATATGTTTTAAGCAGATATACATTTCAGTAACTGATTAGAATTGAGATCATTAGGTAATTGTAATAAATTTGTGCCCAATCATTTTCTTTTTGGTGTGTCTCAAATTGATAGCTCAGAGTTGAG